>NW_026694683.1:0-95653 GCF_021218885.2 Marmota monax
ATTTTCAAATCATTCTCCAATTTAACCACAAAGGCCTGGAGTGCACACTCCCAGGGCACAGAACAGTTGTTAGCATAGGAGCCTCCTACAACCTGATGAAGGGGTCACTTTTGGCAAGCAGTCCAGGCAGCCTGGCCTGTGTTCACTGGGCTGAGAGGGCAGTCACCCCTCTGCCATCCTATTGATGTCATTACTGAGGGTGACAGGACTGGGTCCACAGGACTGTCCTGCCAAGCACCCGGTAATCGGATTCCTTAAGAGGAATCATGTTCTCTCTCTCTCTCTTTTTCTCCTTTATGGAATAATTATGAAGTCACTCTATGACAATAACAGACTGAATCAAATTCCAAGTTCACCTCAGACAATCCTAATTAAGCAGTAAAACTTCTCTGGCTCCTACAGAGCCACAAATTCCTCACATTTTATTACCAACTATATTTAATTTCAACTTAAGGGAAAACAATGCATTTCTCATTATCCAAATCGGGTCCCCGAACTCTGGTTTAGGACTTTGCTCTGATTAGCACGAAGTGTGCCCATCTGCCTGTTCCTCCCTCTGTGCCCTGGGAGCTGCCAATTGCCTGTGCCTGTCTCTATGGTTCTCCCACCCCAGCCCTGGCTCCTGACTCTCTCCAGGGATAGCTACAGCAGACAGCTTTTCCCCTACTGAGGAAAAATCACCCACTGGAGATCCAAGGCCTGGGTTCTCACTGAGTGTTTGAGAAGCCAATTCCTAAATCACAATGCATTCTGGACCTTCTCCAGCCCTGTCTACAGCACCAGTGGATGGATGGAGATGCACAAACATGTGAAGGACATACATGATTTGGCTTGTTTATAGTGAAATGCATGGTCCTTCCACAACCAGCCATCCAAGAATTTGGATGGAAAGACTTGTGCAAATATATGTGTTATCTCCTTGTCCAGTGCACACGTGTCTATTTAGATAAAAGTGCATGCACCCCCACACACATATTCAGATACTTTTTGTGTGTTGACATAAAAAGAAAGGCTCTGGGAAGAAAATCACATGTGGATATTTGGCTCACTGATTTTTAACCTCTAAGCTAGAGGTTCACAAATTCTAGTCCTTGGTAATATGCAAACTGAAAGAGAAAGAACCTGCTGTTTTTTGTTGTAGTCATTGGCAGGAGGTTTATGGGTCCCTTTAGGGAACTGCTGTTGGCTTGGTTTTTAGGAAAGAGAAGAGATATGGAACACTTTACAAAATACATTGTCAAGTGAGAAATGCAAGATTAAGCAGCACAGAATGCCTGGTATGCTACCATCTCCTAAAGAAAAACACACACATGTGTGAGTGTGTGTGTGTGTGTGTGTGTACATGCACATGTTTACACAAATGGAGCATACTCTGGAAGGACCCACTAGAGGACCCACCATGTCTGGTGGCCTCTGGGTGACAGGAGACCCTAGTCCTGGGGATGGGCAGTGTACACCTCTTTGGGTGTTTATGCTTTTGAGCTTGTCATAAACTACCCACTCAAGATAAAAGTTAATTAAAAAATAAACAGAGAAGTGCTTATCAGCTGACCTTCATCTTTATATTATCTCTCAGCTTGAGAGTTCTTTCCTGAATCTCATTTTAAAATCTAGTTCTCCTACCTTGAGCATCTTCGGAGAACAGGAAAATTAATTTTGCTTGTACAGAATTCTTGCTGATAAGTGTCTAAGTCTGTTTACCTTGAACCCTACCCTCTCCCCTCCCAGCTGCTCTGGAGCAGCATCAGGAAGCAAGACTTTGTCAGGGGGACACAGGAACATCAGAAGAACTAGGCTCTGTCCTTGGTTTCTGGCAGTAGCTAGCTTTGGGTGGAATCCGGGTGGCCACTACCCTCTCTGAGCCTCAACTTCTTCCTGCATAAAGCGAAGGTGGTGGGTTCGAGCGCTGAGGTCCTGTCAGTGGTGCTGGTCTGCAATTCCATTCTACAGAGAACAAGCTGGGGCTCTCCCTGCTCTTCTCCCTGGGGCTCCCTGGGTGGGACTTGCTCTCTGGGCCCCAGCAAAGCTTTTAGCTGAACAAGAATATTTCTTGAAAAAGGAGTTGTGAAGGTTGTGGGATCTTTTATCTCTCTTCCTTCTTACCCTCTTCCCCTCTCTCTTTTCAATTCTGGACCTCCAGGGATTGTGCCTGGCTTGGTTAATTAAGATAAGACTTCAGGAGGCTCTGGATCTCCCGCTGAGCTGAGCTGCAACTCTGCAGCTCTGGGTGTTGATTTCCATTTGCTGTTCTAATGCTTGTTGTGCCCTCAGATGCTGGTTGCTTTGAGAACTTGATTGAATTTTAAGAGCCTGAATCCTTAATTCTGTTTGTAAAGTTAAATGCCTATGCCTTGTTGACCTGCTCTCAATGAGGAGGAACTGATTTTGCTTGTTTATAATGAAATACATGGTCCCTTCCTCAACTGGCCATCCAAGAGTTGGAAGGGAAGGACTTGGCTGTGGTTTTGTTTATACTTTCTTTATACTGGGGATTGAAAGCAGGGGTGCATCCCCAGCCCTTTTTATTTTTTATTTTGAAACAGTGTCTCCCTAAGTTGCTTAGGACCTTGTTAAGTTGCTGAGGCTGTCCTTGAACTTGAGATCCTCCTGCCTCAGCCTCCCTAGGCGATAGGATTACCAACCTGGCTTAGCTTTGTTTTAAGTCAACTACTTGGGAGTGTTCTATTTGTTCAAATTGGAGATCTCTTACTAGGGTAAAATTTCCAGTCCAAACACATTTCCTTCCTTGCATCCTTATCCAAATGGTACAGGATTCCACAGTTGAACAAAATTGATTTAGGCACATTTGATTTAGGCCTATGCACCAGAATCTTGCAGTGGTCAGACAAATAGAGTGAGGGCTTTCACTTAATAGGGGGTGTAAACATACGCAAAGCATTAGGCACTAGTAAACACTACTGGACTTTTCTCTGGAATAAGACTTTCAGTGTTCACTGGCACCATTCAGGACCAGACACACAATGACTTTTTGCAGAATGAATGCAGGCGTAAGTAAGTGAATGATGGCCAGTCCCACTCCTGTGTAAAGATTTTCTGGCTGGCTCATTGTTTTCTGGGGGTGTCAGCAGGGTGTGTCTAACACTCAGCATCCTGAGGCTGATACTGAAAACCTCTGATCCTTGGTTTCCTCATCTGTAAATCAGAATTTATAATAGTACCAGCCACATCAGGATGCTATAAGATCAAATGAGATGATGTCAAATTATTAATATAAATGAGTATGTTAATGGTTCTGTGTGATACCTAGCATGGAACAGTTTGCAATAAATGTCTGTCAAATGAAAAAGTCAATGAATGTGTTGATAAATGAGCGGGCAAATAAACAAGTGAGATATCTCTGCCCTGGTCTCAAAATACATTTTTTTTTTTTGGAACACCTAACATGCCTAAGACAAGATAAAGAACTGATTTTGTAGCAATCCCTTTAGCTTAATATAAGATCCATCCCTTGGTTCCCACTCAGGTGTGCCTTTGCTTAGCCAACTGAGCCAATGGTCAGAGACCAAAAGGAGTCCACAGGCAAATCAAGACCTGAGAGATGTGGGCTTCCCTGCACTGGGCCCACTGGGCTCACAGAAGAACACTGCTAGGAGAAAATGGGCAGAACTACAGTGACCGGTTCAGAGACTTGCCACACACCTATCAAATTGCCTGCTGACTTCAGAAGTCTGTCAATTCCCTTGACATCTGCATAGAATGCTGCACATTTATGGGTGGAATAGCATGTCTTTCTAGCCACGTAATCAGTTTACTGAGATGAGGGCTACCTGTTTCTTGTGGATCCCAGGTTATGCGTGGCACAGACTGCTTCACAGTCTCTGAATTCTAGAAGGGTGTTAGGAGAAGAATCAGGGAAGAAAGAGCTCAAGGATATGGAGTCTCTAAGAGGGGAGATAACGTGCAGTCAAGGGGGGTGGGAGAACAGCAGGAGGGTACAAAATGGTACTTACAGCTCCTTCTCCTGCTGCAGTTTACAGGCCTCTTGCTGGAGGATTTCCAGCTGCTGCTGAGCATCCTGGAGCTCCCGGGCCGTCCGCTCCAGCTCCCGTGCCAGCTCCTGGTTAGTAAGCTTTAGCTTGGTATTCTCAGCCGTGGTCTCGTGCTTGTCGTTATGCAGGGCTGTGCACTGGCCTTCCAGCTGGAAAGGAACGTGGAAGCAGAGGGAAGTGACAAGCCACCATCATCAGCAAGCCACCTGCCCAGGCCTCTCCTTGCTTTCCTGGGTGGGCAGACAGGGACCATCACTGCCCCCACTCCTTGGTCCCCAGCCTAAATCAGCATTTTCTGCTGTTCACTGACACACAGGCACTCCTGCACTGAGAAAGGAGCTTTTGGAGCACATCTCTTCTCTCCCCTGTCTTCATAAGACCACTAAACATGCCAGCAAGGGGCGTGGACTGCTCCGTTCAAAAGGACCACTAGCAAAGGAAATTCCATAATCCATCTGTGTCTCTCATCCCAAAGTCAGAATAGTCTTGAGATCTAACCTAAATCCCTTTGTCCTCTAAGCTAATTTCTTTTCCTTGGTCTTGACACAGTTAAGTGGCGCTCTTCATAAAACCATCCTTCCCAATTATGAACGCTGAGAGTAAATCTGTTTATTCCATTGTTATCTCTCAGCTAAATAAGTTCAGTTCCTTTAATCTCTGTCAAAAAAAAATCTTTCCAGAAACCCAGGAAACTCTTAGGGAATAACTAAAACTGGTCACATAGATCCCACATTTTCTCACGTCCCTAAAGCAAATAAAAACCCTGTATTTTGATAACTTTGGCTTCGCTCAGCTAGGAATGATGCTTTGCAGGACTTCCAACCCTCTCACCAGAGGAATCGGCCAACCAAGGCGAATATATCAATAAATCCCCTTTAATGAATGTGGCCAGTAAAGGGAGGAGGAAGCAACAACAAGGAATTTTGTGCAACACTGAAAAGGCTCCTGTGTAATCAGGCAAGCATGCAGTAATTAAATTGAGTGGCAATCATTCATTTGAGGAATAAATCTAATTGCTAAGATGTAATGTGTTGTGGTGGGGGAGGCAGAAGAGTAGGAGAAGCAAGGTGCTGCTGTGGACGGGGACTGGCAAGGGGACTAGCAGTTCCTGGAGTGAACATCACCTGGCTGCAGAAAGAACGAAACCCAAGTTCAAAGCTGGGCAGCAGCCACAGTCCCCAGCCTTAGCAGGGGTGGCTTTAAGCTTATTTTAATGTATCGCTAAAAATAGCTCTCTCTATTTGCAGGGAAGCAAATTGTCTGGGTCTTTCCAGGGCTGGATTCCTTCCAGAACCAGGCAAAATGGACAGGAGGCCAGAGGCATCCTAGCCTCTCTCCCCCATAAGCCCTTACTTTGGAAAGCAGGCCACTGAGCCTGAGGCTCTCCTAAGCAATCAGTCTTCCTGGGGCTGTGAGCCAGGTGTCCCCAGCCACAATGACACTGTCCTGAATAGCACACCATCTAGTCTGCCTCCTGGAGGGTCAGGCAGTCAGAGAGGAGTGTCTGTGCCTGCATCCATCCTGCAGGGTGATGGGGGCTATGGAGCCTAAAGAACTTTGCCCAGATGTGTGGGCAGGCAGAGAAGGGACACACTAAACTTTGAAGAGCCTTTTCAAGCCAGAGATGTCCATAGGCATCTTGGAGGGGAGCAAATTGTCTGAAGCCCTTTTCCAAATAAGTTCAAGTTTTGGCATTCTCATGGCCCCTGGGCATGACTACATGAAAATGTCTGTAGTTTCCTCTTGGAATTCTTAGTGATATTTTCAAATTAAACACCTGGCATTGGAGAAGTAAAGGCTTTACCTGGGATCAGCAAGGCTTTCCCTGGGACTTTTAATGCTACCTTGTACATTCATATGGTTCTTCTTGGATTAAATTTAAAAGTTTATAAGTGAATGGCAGGGAAAGCAAGCTAGAGCCAGAGACAAGGGTGGAAGAAAGATCCTGATACTCTGAGGACACTGGCAAAACATACCCTTTTCTGCTTCTGGTTGAGTCTCTCCAGCTCCTGCTCCTTAGCAATTAGCTTCTTTTCCAGCTCCTGACTGCGGGCCTGGAACCTCTCCGTGTCCTGCCAAATAAGGTAGAGGGGATGCACGGGGCACACAGTGCACCTGGGTTGTAGACTTGTCCTTCTACTTGAAACTACTCTTCAGCAGGACAGGCCACCCGCCCCTTTGTACTTTGAGGCCCTTCTACCACATTCCAGGGCTTTGGTGACCTGCCTGCCCTATCAGTAAGGAATCATGAGACAGAGAAAGCACAAGAGCTCAGTGATGCGCTATGTGAAGTATCACCAAGTGTGACCATGTCCCACACCCATGCACCACCACTTTTCCTCTACCCCCCCCCCCAAATTGACCCAGTGTCAATTAGTGGTGGAATACTGGACAGGAAGAATAGGGTCCTCACTGAAATCTTGGGTCTCTCTTTCCTCATCTGTAAATTGTGGGTAGAAGGCGGGGGAGGTAGATGGTCTCAAAAATCCCTTCCAATTTGGAGATTCTTTTCCACATGGGGCACTGCCATTGGGTCACTTAACCTTATCCTCACTCTCTAAACACTTCTTCTTGAGAGTCTGAGTCCTCACTATTTTCCATTGTGAGTGAGTCTCCCAGGCCCTGCTGCTTGTGATATCTCTGCCTCTGAGCTCAGCAACCCCCTCCCCTCCAGCCTTAGATTGGACTTCCCCACTCAGAGATGCTGAGGCCCTAATGATTCAGGTGTAAAGGGAGCTGGCTATGGGATAGAGAGGAAAGTGTGTGGGGATGCCTGACACTCTCAACAGAGCCAGGTCTAGTGGAAGGGCCCTGAGTGGGACCTCAGGAGACTTGGCTTTAGCCCTTGAATCTCCCGATTAAATTGCATCATTCTTCTGGATCATCGTTTCTCTGCTCACGGAGTAAAAACAAAAATGCTCAAGCTACTCTCAGTCTGGAGTTGGAGGTACAAGTGATCAAAAACTAACTTTCATTCTGACTAAACCCAATGGAAAGTGTAGAGCCAGGATCCAAACCTGGTTAAGGGTTGTCCACAATGTCATAAACTGTGATATCACTATCCTCACTCTATGGCCTGGCAGAAGTTCATGTATCTAAATGCTTAATAGCACTACCAAAGACATCATAAGAGTTCCCATGTTCATGGGAATTGAGGTTTCTGGGTATTCGGATTCAAGAAGAGAGAAGGGGACAGCTAAGGGGCATGGTATCATAAGCCAGATCCTAAATGGTCCTAATTTGTTCCTGAATTTTTCCTCTGACCTCTGTCCACTCCCAACCTCCTCGCCAAGGCCCACCATTAGCTTCTGAAATATGCGTTCAGCCTGTAGGCATGGACCAGGTAGAGGGGGCAAAATGCCTGCAGAGCTTGTCCCCTCTATATCTCATGTCATTTGGGATGAAGAGTTGGCTCTTCTATCACAGGGGCTAGGGGAAGTTGCTGTTGCAGAGACTATTTTAGATTTGCTGATGAAAGGGTGTGAGCAGTGCTTACGCACATTCAACAACCGGGGACAGGCAGAGGTTTCCAAGCTCTAAAAGAAAATCAGGGTGGTCCAACACATTGACAAGCCTCCAGGGGCTACGGTTGGAGAACATGGCTGGATTTTTCTGAAAAGCATTCCAATTTCTCTCAGTTTGAATGACATCTGTGATAATAAGTGGAGTAATGGTGTGGATAATTTGAAGCAGCATAAAATTAGAAATTGGTCCAAGGGAAGGGGTTGGGACAACAGCCCAGGCTCAGTGCTGAGAAGCAGTGGAGGCTGTTATTCCACAGCTTTTCTTTTTCTTTTCTTTTTCAGTGCGGTGGATCAAACCCAGGGCCTTGTGCATGCTAGGCAAGCACTCTAGCACTGAGCTGCATCCCCAGCCCTCAGCTTTTCTTTTCTTTTTTTTTAATGAACATATTCCAAAAAGACCTTGCTGAGCTTGGTAAGGGAAAGCTTCACCAGTCTTGACCTCCCAAGATAAACAGCAGGACTTGGTAAGATCCAAGTATGTGTCAGACTAGGAACAAGGGATGTGAGCTTCACATTTTCGCCCATGGTATCTGAGGTTTTTTCCTTGACTATTACATTTTCTAGGTGTCTAAGGGAAAAGAATGAGCAGTCTAATTTCCAAAGGTTGTCCTGTTGGCGCATGGAGTAAAATGGACTGGTGTATTTGAGTGAGTCTGCTACACAGGTTTGGGGCCAGTCAATGTCAAACCCAATCTCCAGGCTACTTCAGCTGCTAAAGTTTGCCCTGTCATCCATCCCTTCACCCATCCATCCATCCATCCACCAGCCCATTCATTCATTGACTCAACAAATATTTGTTGAGTACCTACTATGTTCTAAGCATCACCTAAGAAATGAGGAGACATTAGTAAGTAAAAGATAAAAGATTCCTGCTTTGTGGAGTTTACATGTGAGGGAGATAGACAACAATCAATAAAAATAAACAACTACATTATATGTCATGTTCAAAGGTGACAAATGCCTCGGGGAAAAATAAAACAGAGAAAGTAGCATTACCAACAGGAGTATTGCAATCTTACATTCAGGGGTGGTGAATATGTCAACTTGGCTAAGCCCAGGGAGTGGACACTCACTTTCAGGAGAAACTGCTCCCTCTCGCTTTTGATTTGTTGTTCCATCTCCTCATAGAGATGCTGGATCTCTTCATCATAAGCAGCGATTTTCCTACAGAGGTAGCAAAAGGAGAGTATGATGGGGTCTGCTCCGAGATCCCCTATCCCACAGTGATAATTCCAAGAGCTCAGACACTAGCTCCTTCTGGAGCTGTGGGTGGTGGGGGTGACTGACAGATCAGGTCAGCCATGGCTGCAGGATCAGTCCCTTGGGATCAGCTGACCTAAAAGGTATGCAGACCACCAAGGCCCAGCTGGACCTACTCTGACTGCTGGTAGATGTCATGGGACCTCTCCTCCTTGCATCTCCCAGGCACCACTCTCAGCTGATCCAGATGCTTCTCAGTGAAGCTTCCTTGGACCAATCTTCCCTGTATTCTGCTTTATTTCAAGGCCCCAGCCTTTGCCAAACTCACCATTGCTCCTTCTGCTGATCCCTGTACTTGGGGACAGTATGAAGTTACATTGTGTGGGCTTCTCTCCTGTTCAGTGTCTTGGTTTACCTCATTTCCAGTTTGGATGATTTCTCTACCTGTCTACATCAGCACTATCTGACACTGCTCTGTCAGAAGACTCTCCCTGAAATTGTGTGTGTAAGTTTGTGAGATCCATAATTCTTGTATGATAATGGATTAAAGGCTGGTGATGATAATGCCATGTCCTCGTGCCTACTTTCACTCTTGCCATCCTCTCCCTGCTCTGAAGAGCCCCCAGGACAGAAAGTGAGCGCCTGGGAACTCTGCTTCTACAGAAAAAGACAAAGCTGTGGGGATGAGGTTTGCAGGTCTTCCTCAGGAATGATTTTTTTTGGTTCTCCTTTCTCTCCTAACAATAGGCTCTCCTTCTAATGCTCTTACAAATTAAAACAGGAAGGACCCAACATCACCATTTGGCCTGAAACTAGAAGTTATAATAAGAAGCATCAAAAAATCCAAGTACTTACATTTTTATACCTTTTCTCTGACAAGGAAGTGAATACACCTCTCTTGGGCCTCTACTCCCTGACCTCTCCCCTCCAATCAAGAGAACTCC
Organism: Marmota monax; assembly: GCF_021218885.2. NCBI lineage: Eukaryota > Metazoa > Chordata > Mammalia > Rodentia > Sciuridae > Marmota > Marmota monax. Next base: position 9,679 of record NW_026694683.1, read on the forward strand.
TGGTTCCATGAACAGGCTGACGTCATAGCTCTTAAGGCCTATTTTGAATGTGTAACACACATGCACAGACACATCCCAAAGTTTGTCATCTGCCATTATAAATGCTAATGATGGCAAGCCCACTCTGCCCCAATCCAAGAGATTTCAATAATTGAGAAAATGGCCCTAGTTCCCAGTTCTAAGAAGTACTGGGAAGATTTCTGAACAAAAAATGATGGCTGTCCACCCTGGGACTTTAATCCAGAGCTAGACCTTCCCTGTGTTCTAGGCTTTATCACAGACCAATTCTGCCCCTTCTTCTCTTATTGCCAGTAGGGGGTACATTTGCACCACATGCTCAGACTCAGAAATGAACATGGTGCCATTTTGACTGGCATTCTTCCAGCTCTTCAGAAAACTTGGTGTGAGTCTCTATAGTCAAGTTCATTCAAAATAGAGCACCAACCTCTGAGTAGCCATTCTTGGCTGTACCCTCAAAACTAGACTTAACATTCAGAAGTTGTACCTCAATGGCCTTTGGGTATGCTCAGCAAAGATGGACGTCCTCCAAGACCTCCATGAACTGAGACCCTGTCTTTATGAATGTGTTTGTTATCCTTGATGTAACAAGTATCTTTTGGCTAAGAGTAAGACACCTCTTCTTGATAAATGACAGGTGTTCAAGATTGTTATATTTGCTTCAGCTAACCCATGACAATTAAAAAGGAAATCCTGGAGGGAAAATAAGAAGAAAAAGCCAATCTATTGAATATACACATTTTAGAGTCAGAAACAGATACAGTTGGAAGAAACTTTTGAAAAGCAAGATGGTTTTCTTTTGGTCCCTGGAACTATCTTCCATGTTTGAAGAAATTCAGATGCTAGGTAGCAAAGGGTATTAAGGAAAATTTTAGCTAGTGATTTCAACTATATAAATATTGGAGAACTAATAAGGTGAGATGAGAGCAACTTAAAAATTGATTTGGCTCTGCTAAAGCAATGCTAATTACAGACATTCATGTAAACTGTTTACCATTTATGCCTAATAACCATGCAGGACATTAATTCTATGATATCATTAAAAGTCTTCTATTAATTTTGCTTGAAGGTTCACTTGATTAAATTGACACTCTCTCTGATCTTCACGTTCACATGCCAGTTTGCTTGTCATGAATTAAATTATTTTACAAACCATTATAAACAAATGGAGGGAAAGCAGATAGAGTCTCTAAATGGTGTCTACTGCCAGCCCTTGCTCAAAAAGCCTCTCTACAGCCAAGGAACCCTGGGATTCTATGTGGGCATTGGTGATCCTGGGCTCAGCCAGACTCAAATGTGGAACCAAGCCTTTGGAAATACCAGTCTCCTGGGAAACTCTGCAGGCTTAAATGACATCATGACAAGCCTGAGTTAGAACATGTCAGTCCCAGGAACATGGAACACGAAGGTGCTACTCCCACCAATTGCGTCACTGAGCCAACTCAGGGGTCAGTCACAAGTCCTGGATCCTAATCTCTGATTTTAGAACTGGCTCATTTCCTCCACGTGACCTTGGGCTAGTGCTCTGACCTCTTGCCATCGAAGGTAGCACCTGCCCTGCATTCCTCCTGACATTGTCAGGATAAACAGTAAAGTGGATGTGCAGTGGTCAGAAACACCGCGTCCTAAATAAACTTACAGGGTTATTTATTCTTGTGATTATTATCATGAGCTGAGGAGGGCAAGGGAACAGTGCTCTCTGAGAGGAAGAAGGTCTTAGTTTCAAGAATAACAGGGTTGCTGAGTTTGGAAAGGCTCAGGGGCAATCAGAAAATGAAGAAAAAGCTCGGTCAATAAAAGCTCTTGTCAGAGCAATGCATTAGAGACGCAAGTTGCGTGTGAGCTGGAACTGCAGAGCGCAAGCCTGTGTCAGCAGGGAGCTCTGCAGGGGCTGTGAAAGCAGCAGTGGTTAGAGACACTCTGAAAGGATCTGCACACCTGGCATGCAGTGTTCCAACCAGGCACGCCACATCCTGCCATCAAAGGAGAGAGAACCATCATGTTTGCTTATTTATATATATCATAGATAATCTCTGTACCACAATTTCTAAAACCACTCATGTTGCCTAATGCATACCAGCACAGACTTTGTAGTCTTCTCCAGGAGGATTGCTCCCATCCTTCTGACCCTCGCCAAACCCTTGTTTGAACTCCTGTTGAGTGTCTTCATTTGATTACCAGATGTTTAATTTTCAGTATTCCCAAATTCTTCAGGTTTCACTTGGGTTCAGACTATCTCTATCAGTCATGTACTCTCAAACCTTCATGTGTGAAAAATGTTAATGTTGGACTCTGCTTAATTAGCAATTTGGGGTACCAGACTCAGAAGTTCAGGGGCCATATTGAGGGAATACCATATTCTAGGGGAATTGAATAATTTCAGGGTTGGGAGTTTTGCAAGGTCCAACCACCTCTCTTTTCCAGTGTTAAAATCCTTGCCACAATCAAGTGTTCACCCAATTTGGTAAGAACACCTCCAGCAATATGGAACTTGCTATCTCTTCATGCACTCCTTTCATCTTTGGAATATTCTGGATCATAGAAATCTGCCTTCTCATGACCTTACCCCTCTTCTGCATAACAGTGCTTCATATGTTTGAGAATAGCATCAAGACTTCAAGGAGCTGCCTTGGGTTCAGGCTAAACTTACTACTTCCTCCAACTGTGTCTCAGATTCTTTTTTTTTTTTTTAAGTCTCTATATCATTGCCTTCGCTCTTCTCTGAATGGGCTCTAATCATCTTTGCTGAGCCATGGAACCCACACTGAATGCCCAGTGCATGAGTCTGATTAGAGCTGGCAATTGTCTCTCTTGTTCTAGATGGCACATTATCTACCCATGCAGCCTAAAATCAAATTGACTTTTCTTGGTAGCATGTCAAAGCTGATGAATGCTTAACCAATTTGTCAACTAAAACCTCTAAATCTTACACCCATGTGACTGTTTTTGTTTTACAGATGGTGATGCTGCATCATATCTCCTCCACGTGTGCTCCTGCTGTTAGCTTTCTGGACATGGAGGATGGTCTCAAATGCATTTCTGCTAGATTTCATGTTCACTAGTGTCTGTCCATTTTTACAGCTTGTCATTATATAAGTGGATCCCAACTGGCCATCCAGTGTGCTCAATGGCCTCCCCAGTTTTGATATTGCAAATTTGGCTTACACTCAGAATGTACACTAAGTAATGTATGGTTTTTATAATTTAATTTATTCAAGAATTATTTAGAAGAGTGTTTTTTTAAATGTACAAACTATTGGTTTCTAGTTTCATAGTCAGAGAATATTCTGGTAAGGTATTTACACTTTGAAATCTATTGACTTTTCTTCTGTAGCTAGAAACAATTAATCAATTTTTTAATAAATTCTGTCAGAAAAATACAAATTCTATTTGTAAGGCATGCAATTCTATATTCATTTCTTAAGCTTACTGTTTTGATGGTTTTAAATTCTTTATATCCTGAGTGTTTTGCCTGGCTAATGTGTCAAATCTGAGATGTTTGTTAAAGTCTTCCAAAGTCTTGTTTTCATCAGATTTTCTTTGTTTTTCTAAAAGTTTCTGCCTATGCATGTTGCTTCTATGTCATTTGGTACATAAAGATTTATATATGTTGCATTTTCTATTTGGATGGGATTTTTTTATTACTATAAAACATTCTCCCTTATTTTCCCTTATCCATACTTTGGTGAAAATATCAAATAAGACAAGGACAACAAACTGTAGAACAGCTATCTGTGCTATCAATTAATAATGCCTGGCATAACTCTCAATCTGTCTTCTATTAGCCATTCTCACCAAATACTCCCTCTAACTCCTGACCCACCCAGTGTCTAATTATCCCAATCTTTGGTATCTGACCCCAGTCATTTTGAATTATATGAGGAGGGGGAGACACAGAAGAGATATTAAGAAAAGGGAGTGAAAGAGACATGTGTTCTCAGTAAGAGAGAAAGTCAAGTGTGCAGAGAAGTAGCCAGAGTTAGCAATAGTCATAGGCACTAATTTCTGTCCTCCTTTGTTTTTTCTCTCCCATGATAGCTGAATAGTTCCTATAGCACCTTCCATAGCAGTTTAGATCAGAACCCTTTGCTGACACAGTTGCTTCAGAGTTCATTAGACCCAGAATTAGAAGACCTGGGTTCAAATCCTGGTTCTGACATTTAAAAGCCTTCTGATCTTGGACAAGATGCATTATCTCAGTAAGCCAAGGTTCTATATATCTAAAAATTCAGATGATAATATCTGCTTTAGAAAGAATTTGTGAAAATTAAGGAAGATAATGAATATGGAAGTGTCCAGCCCAATAGGTAATAAAATACACTTAACAAATTCTAATTAAATAAGTTCTCTGATTCTCAAAGGCCTCTTGACCCCATTTGGAAATCTCTATTACTCATCTGTTACTAGATGTCAACCCAAGGAGAAAATATAAACTGGAGATAATCCTGCATTAGCTTGGCACACATGACATGAAGAAATGTGTGCAGGAGTGGTGTGGCATCAGCAGACAGAAGACACAGGGGTGGAAAACCCAAGGTCAAGGAGACTGAAAATGGAAAGAAGAGATTGATAAATCACCACCTAAAATGTTGATTAACTCCTCCTTAAAGTATCACTCAATAAGACAGTGCAGACTTAAGTCACGGTGCCTGCACACCAGGCATCTAGCATCTTGGAACACCAAGTCCAGTGCAACAGGGAGGGAAGGGATGGGCAGAAGTCACACACCATCAAGACAGGTGCTTGCCTGGGTTCTGGCTGACAGTAATCCCGTGACCTCCGAACCTGGCTGGAAGGAAGTGGAGAGATCCCCCTGCTCTGATGGTAGGGAGGATGGTGGGGTTCTTAGCGAAAAAGTTAAGAAATGCTGAGTCCAGAAAAAAGAGATTTTCAACAGGTGAGAGAAAGGAATAACAGTTTTATACTGACAATGTCACAAGGAGTGACAGATCTGAAACTAGGGCAGAATCCTGGGTCCAATTCAGAGGATAAAATGTCACCTGGGAATGTCAAGCACTTGTAAACGTTCATCTCTATAGGCTGACCATGAGTGTGTGGGGGGCAGGGGGGTTACTGGGGAGCTGAGGAGGGAATGCGTGAGAAGGAAGTAGGGATGGAGAAATCATGATTCCATAATGTAAATAAAAGGCTTAGATTCTGAGAGGCCTTTAAAGATCATTTGCAAAGAACTGGAAGGTGAGATGCAGTTAGCAATAGCTTACCTTGCCAGCCTCCCACAGGAACTGTGAAAATTAATTAACTTTCACAAAGTGTTTTGCACACTGAGGATTATTAGTACTCAACACCACCAGGGCTCCAGCTCCTGCAATGGGCCAAGGCCTTCCTGCTACAGAATACTGGTTGGTCAAAATATTTTGTTCCTGTTTCTTTTCTCCTTTGCCTTCACTTATGAATAAAATCTGTTGGGAGTTCAGAAGGTCTCAGGAAGTTATCCAGTCCTCTCCTGGGTTCTAGGTAATTCCAAAGCAAGCTAATACAAAGAGCCATGCAGTTGAGGCCTTCCCAGGTCTGAGAACCCTATAGAATAGAAGGGCCACCTGCTGTATATCATTCCAAGAAAAAATTAATTATTTCCTTCCTAAATAAATGGGGTAACCTTGATCTCAGAAGGAAGAGGTGGCTTTCTCTACACATTTCAGGAGCTTGAACCCAAGGCAGAGTTTCAGATGTGGCCTCTGGCCTTGGACGGCTGTAATTCTAATGTCATGTGTCTCTTTGGGGGTGGGCAGTTGTTTGATCAGTGTGGTTCCTGGTTTGTAAAGATTGGCAAGAGACAAATGCAAAGGCAGGGGGATCCATTCCTCTCCATTATAGATGGTGAGCTTCTAAAGCTCATATATCTCCAACACCCCCCCCCCCTTTTTTTCTTTTTTGCATGTGAAGGAGGGTAAAACAGTGAAGTGATCAAATCACCAAGGGCCAGAGCAGGGAGAACACCCAGGTCTTGACTCCAGGTCCCATGATTCCATGTTCCACAATTCCATCCATAGCATCCCAGTGTTTTCCTAAGCGTCCAAAGGTATAAAACTGACAACTCCATACATTTGCATTTAGGATTGTCAGTGTCCCAAATTCCATCTGGAATCTGTCAGTTGGAGAATGAGCCTGAACAGAGCAAGGCACGTGGCTGACCAAGTGCACTGCCTGGGATGAAGAGGGGCAAGATCATGCCAGCCACAGAACAGAGTGAGGACCCTGGGCTGTGGAACTCTCAAAGAGAAAGTGGAAGCAGATCTGCCTCAGCCAGCTTTGGGATGAGGATGGCAAGTAGGGACTCGGCCTCACCACTGCCCCCTGCTGCCTTCTTCAGGAAGCTTCAGTCTATAGACAGTGAACAGAGAAATCCTGTTTTTAGGATTTTTGCATTCCTCTGAAAGCAATCTATGACTCTGTATCGCTTATCTGTTTTTCTCTGTCCCTCTCTCTCTATCACACACACACACACACACACACACACACACACACACTACAGATGAATGAAAGGAAACCACAGAGTTTGTAGAAAATTCTGCAAAGGCTGTGAAGTTGCCAATTGGATTTTCAAGATGGATGGTTTTTTCCTAATTAGATTCTGCTGTCTGATATAAACTAACTTTGCGGCTTTCTCCCATCCTATAAAGCAAACCATTTTTCATTAGTCAGGTTTACAAATCATGCCCGTGGTGTGCACAGAGCACAAACAGCCCTCACCCTTCAATTTGTTCACAGGGCCTTGTTCACAGTGTACTTCTGCCTTGGATAATAATATGCCCATAAAATGCATGTGTTGGATTAAGTCATCACCTCATTGAGAGTCCTCGTCAAGAACTCTTTATCTTTATCCTATAAACAGGACTAAAATGACAGATTGGAAGAGCACCCCAGGGTGTACCTTCTGCAGGCTGATACCTCTGGAAGAACAGGCCAGAGCAGTATGTCCTGAAGCATGGTCTGCAGCCTGTCTGATTAGAATCACCTTGGATGTCACTATGATACTCATTCCTGGGCCTACTTCCTGACACATGCAGATTTAGACTCCCCAGGGAAGGGCCTCAGAATCAACCTTTTAAAATAAAAGTGTCCTCAGGTAATTCCAAAGCAAGCTAATACACAAAAGCCATGCAGGTGAGGCCTTGCACAGGTCTGAGAACCCTACAGAATAAAAGGGCCATCTGCTGTATATACGATGCTTAATTGGCTGCTCTATCTGGAGGCAAGACCAAGGACATGGTGACATCCCTCCCTGAAAATATTCTCACATCCCCAGAGCTCCACACCACAGAATACCAATTCTTAGAGGCTGGGGTGCCAGCTATTATAGTTCAGCTGCCTGTCAGGCTGCAGGACATATTTCTTCCTTGTCTGTCACCCTCCTGGAGCCTAGGGAAATAACTCTAGATAGAAAGTGCCTGGACAGTGGCTGAGAAGGGCTGCAATTTAAGGGTCTCTGAGCTTCCAAGAGACTGTCTGTGGCCTGATTCAGCTGGACCAGATAAGACTGGGCAGATGAAGCACTGATTCCAAGGAGGGAACAGGAGTTATTGCCAAGTTCATTGAGGCCAAGCATGACCTTCCAATGACAGGAAACAGGCAGTCAGTGTGGTATCCCCAGGCCACTAAGCTACGGAAGATTGAGCCTGAGCAAGGCTGACAGTTCAGCCTGTGGCTGGCCTTTGATCTAGAAAGCACTTTCCTTCAGAGAGCTCAAAGCACTCCCCAGACACAGTGTAATTTATCCTTACCTCAATGTTTTAAAAATGCAGACTTTAAACTCCCACGGAAGACAAGTAAATTGGGACCCCTTGGGGTGGGACCCCAGAATCCCTAAGTGATTCTGGCAAAGATCTGAAACTTTTGATGTTCCACATAGCAGCATTCTATGTACCCTAGAGATTTTAAGCTTTTTTTTTTTTTTTTCCAGAAAAGGTAAATGTAAATCATGCTTTCCATGACAAAGACCTTCCTAATTGTGATGGCTGGAAGTTCTTCCTTAAGTCTAAACTCCCCATAGCCATCATACTAAAATGTACAGTTCTCTGAATTTCTGCACTGGGAATTCAGTTGTAATAGCTGGAAAAGGTCTTAGTCCCCAAGTTTAGTGGAGACACTAGTCTTCAGTCCCCAGTTTTGCATTAGACTTTGTTCTCTACCTTACCCCATGGGCCTGTAGCTACTTCCAAGTGGACATGCATCAGAGCCAAACACCACACCTGGATTCTGACACAAATCTGAGATTTCCACAACCACATGCATCAGAGCCAAACACCATACCTGGATTCTGACACAAATCTGAGATTTCCACAACCACTGCCCTAAAAGACAAGGGAGTGGGAGATTAGATGTTCTCATACTTGTCTCCTCCTCTTATTTTCAATATGCAGTGAAAAATCTCCAGTAATAAGGTGAGGTGAGTTCTGGTTATTTCTGACCATGCGCCAGTCAGCACGCTCTGAGGTTGGGTCTCTGACACCTGCTGTCAGGAGCTTTCCTAAGCACATACAAGACCATCAGGAAGCCCATAAAAGCAGCACCACTTACAATTAAGAGGAAAAACTCTGAAGGGGGAATGAGGCTGTCAGTCGCTGCTTACCCACTGAAAAGGGCAGATGCACTCCTGGGCCTTCACTCCTGGCTCCTTGGCACTTAAAGGCGTGAGAGCTGTTCTTCCCTGCTCTCCTGCCCTGGCTCCAGGCGTGTTAGCTATTCAGAGCAAGGTACGACCTTCCCCACCCACTCACTCTCAAACAGTCTTCAAGGTCTCAGAAACCAGATGTGTCATTAAAGCCTGACACCTTCAAGAACAAACAACCTAAAGGATGACACTGTTGAGGAGTCACGGAAGCAGCACGTCGCCAGGACACTTAACTTGTTACTCGAATGATTTGTGTTTTCAACACTCCCCACCGATGTGTTCTCTAGCAGCTACAGCAACTCTTCTCACAGAGCAAAGATGTGGATGCATGAAGCAGGGTCAATATGAGAGACAGAACTTTGGCACCAGGAGAATTAATGACTCCCTCTCCCTCAAGGCTGAAGTGCTGGCCCCAGAAAAGAAAAACACCTTTTGAAAAGCACTTAAACCCAATTAACAAAACTCTAGCCCACCCCTCCCACCCTTTCTACTTGGATAAAATTATCTCTCTCCTTTGTCCTTTGGCCAGCTTGACATTCTCTGAGTCAGTCTCTCCCTGCTTGAGCAAGAGATCCCAATAAAGAGTTTGTTCCTGTTATATCTATGCCTTTATCTGGTTCTTTTAATGGAGAGCACAAGAATCTACTGGAGCCTTAACACAATTACCCCAACAGCTTCTCCATTCCTCCTGGGACCTGCGAGCGACTGTAAGGAGGAGTGGACTTTTTTACTCACTGAAGCAACACTGTACCCCTGAGGGTTATGGCCCAGCCTGGGGATCTGGGGTCAGGGAATGTACCTCCTGCATACCTGGGGGAAGGCCAGACTTCCCAAGAAGTCAGTCTCATTTTCTCTGTGCCCCATGAGAAGAAAAAACAAAGTGTGTGGTTTGCAAAAAGAGAGGCAGCAGAGGCTCTCGTCGCCAAGTAATGTTTCCATGTGGGAACTTTCTGGTCAGCTTTGTGCAGAATTTGGTATAAGCTCTGCCTAGTTAGTGTGATCATGAACTCTTCAAGGGTAAGGACTCTGGGCTCTATCTGCCTACCTCAGAGCCTGGCACAGTGTAAGCGCTTATTAAATGCCAAGTACTGATAACATGTGAATCAGATTGCATTCCCCTCTGACTCCAGCCCTGGGAGGGACACACAGCAGCTATGACTTACATTCATCTCCATCATCTATGGCACCTTCCAGATGGAGTTAAATGTCAGACCTGTGCTGAAAAGCAAAGGTAAGCCTGTGGCAGAGCCTGCGAGACATTCTGACAGCTCACTGGGATGGCTGTTGCTGGGACTCCGCTGGACTCCCATCCTGAATCAGGCCTTTCCCAGCACTTCCTCCCACTTCCTTCTCTAAAGCCTGGACTTGCCCCTCCCCCAAACCAGTCCAAACCATCAAACTCACTTTCTAAAACATGTCTCAGAATCACTTAACCTCACCCTGGGTTATCTGCAAAGAATCCCATTTAAATATTTTATACTCCATTGAGATGTCCTGGTTTCTTGTTTGACTTGTTGTAACAGTGGTGGCCCTTTGGGCATTGTCCTAGACAGGGTTGTCTCCCTTCCCTTTGCCTGGCATTCTAAATTCTAAAGAAAAGTCACACTTGAGTGACATCTCTGTCAAATGTTAAACAATCTTTCTTCCAGATGTACAGAGCCCAGAACATCTGGGGCCTTCAGAGAACACCAGAATGGGCAACACTCCTCCTTATTCTTGAATTCTGCGCATTAACTAACACAAAACATATAAATTGATGCAATATTTAGCTTGCAGAAATGCAATATGTTTGTAAATAGTTCCAGGGGGCGAAGGTCTCTTGTAGTGTGGTCAGATGGGGGGAAGAAAGAGACACAAACCCTGGATGATCAGGACCCTGGGCAGCAGGAATCTTGCTTGTCCTTTGTCCCCTGCTTTAACTTTGTCCCCTGATCCTCCTTTCCTTCCTTATAAAAGCCCTTGGTGACCCCTGAATTCCCTGAGAAGGGGCTCTGAGGCAATAGCTCCCCCATTGTTCAAGATGCTGGACCTTGAATAAAACTGATCTCCTTCCCACCAACACTCATCTCCAGAGTACTGGCTTTCCAGCAGCGAGCAGTTGGACCTGGGTCTAGTACCATTCTGAGCTGCAGAAGTTATAGATCATCTGGTACTTTAGAGATGGTCTGGTCTACCAGCAATGTGGGACAGACCTTATTTTTTTTAATTGAATAAAAAAGACTCTAATATAAAAACCTCAGTGTCACATGTAATAAGGGTGAGTACAATTTCATAGAACTTTGGTTTCAGCTACACCTACATAGGAGTGTATGAGGATTGCAAAGTGAAATGTATCTCTTCTAGTGAGTCACCATCTCAAAGAGTCTGAAAAACACCAATCTCCTTCACCCATGTTGCCAACAAGGAAATTAATGCACAGACAGGTAAAGCATGTTGCCTGAGGCCACCAAGCTGGTGGTTTAGGAAGAGCTCCAGGTCCTCCTCCTTCCTAGATCAGTGCTCTGCTCACTACTACCTGCAATTCTTTGGTTCTGTGCCAGAGAATACCTCCAGAATAAGGCTGTCAGAGACCCCAGTGAGTCCCCAGTCTTGCCAGAGCAGGACTTGATCAGCTGACCTCAGGCAGGGGTAGCTGGCATGGAGGGACTGGAAGCTTTGGCTGAGATGGTTTTGTACACACTGCCAAAAGTGGCCTTGACTTTCATCTCAAGAACTTTTAAAGCAATTACTAAATTAGGGCAAAAGCACTTACAGAGGCCACTTGAAGATGGATGTCAGGGCTAAGAGGCTCTCCAGCGTGTCAGTGGCATTTGTCTCTATCTGCAGGAGAGCAGGCCAGCAGAGGAGGCCTGCAATGAGATTCTAGGCTGCGATCTGGGTAATTGCTCACCCATTCAGACTCAGTTGCTCTCTCTAGGTACACAAAGAGTACCCCCCTCTGGAAGGGCTGCCTGACTTTGCAGTGGCTCCTCCAGGTCAGAGGGAATGGGGTGAGGTGGGGTAGAAACTGATCCAGCTCCCTCAGTTTATAGATTAGAAAACTGAGGTTCAGAGCGGCCAAGAGACTTGAGCAAGATCACAGAGCTAGCGGGTTGCTTTGCCATACCTGATTCAGATCTTCTGATTTCCAGCCCCCCCATATCTCAAATCTACACACAAAGCACCTGGATATCTTGTTACAATGCAGATTCAGTGTGGCTGGGGTGAAGCCCAACATTCTGTGCATCCCTAAGGTATTTCAAGTGATGCCCAATGCTGCTGGTCCATGTACCACACTTGGTTTAGCCAGCCTCGACACCATGTTGTCTAGAAGGATAAAAGCTCCTTTGAACTTCACCTCTGATTATATCAAGGCCCAAACTCCCTGCTTCAGGCAGACAAATCCTCTAATACTGACAAAGATACTAATTTAAGACAATAATTATTCTTTTGACATGCATCAATTACTGGTATGCAAGCGCTGTTCCAAATACTCACACATATGATCACATTTAATGCTTACAACTCTGACCATCCCTATCTGACAGATAAGGAAACTGAGATTCAGAGAGGTTAAGTAACTTGGCCTAAATTGCACAGCTAGTAAGTGGCAGAACCAAGATTCTCTCTCAAGTCTGTCTGATACCATGGTTTAATGATGTAAAAGTTACATACAAGTGCCTCCCTCAGATCTTCCCTTCTCTGAGCCTTGGCCACCTCTCCCCAGGATTCTCTTAACAGTCCTCTAGCCATTGTGCATCCTTTAGCACTACAGGCCTCAACTCCCCCAGAATGTGGACTCTTTCCCCCCCAGATTTGTATCTATCCCAGTGAGCTATTTTGGGAGTTATGTGGGGAAGGCCCAGGATGAAAAAGAGCTGGGGCTCAGGGTGATAGGTAGATGGAAGCTTATGGTGATCTATTCTTTTTTGATCGGTTGTGCTTCTTTTAGGGCTATTTCAGCATAGACTCTAAAATCCCTCCACACAGGAGCAAACTTTGTAGGGAGGGATCTGCACAGTGGGCAGGTGGTCTGCAGCTTCACATAGCTGTGGACTTGTTGGGGATAGATTCCTACAGAATACGAGCAAACCCTTGGAGCAGGACAGGGGTGTGAGGCAGAGGCATGGGGTGGTACTGTCCTGTTGGCATACATCCAACCTCTGCCCAAACGCAGCCCTGGGTTTCAGTTTCACCTTCAGGGTTTCAAACCACCCTTAGTTATACCACATTCAATCCCATGCTTCCCAAATGTGAGTTTACTGTGTTGAACGTCTACAGTGATTGAATAAACACAGTGCCCGTGACCACATGTCAGTTCTCATGATGGACCTCATGCCCCTGTCTCCTGTCTCCTGGAGAAGCCGTGGAGGCAGAGAGAGGAGCGAGGACAGGGGAGAAGTCAGGAGAGGCAAATTCATTAGGCCACCATATAGATGTGCTGCCTCTACAGAGGGAGGGCCAATTCAGAGTCGGGAGGGGCCCAGAATGCCAGATAGGCCATCTGGCTCTATCACTTAGAAACTGCATTCTGGGGCATGTTACTTAACATTTCTGTGTCTCAAAGTCCTCATCTGTAAAATGTGGATACCAGTAGATGGTCCCTAGCTCAAAAGGGTTGTGAGATTCGGAGTGTATGGTTAGCACTAAGTAAATATGAGCAAGGGCTTAAAAGTAGATATGTGATAGAAGACACCCCTACTCCACCCAGACAGTGATAAGGAGGCATCACACAGGGTTCCATGGAAAACTGAAAGTGCTCTTTATGTTTATGGTTTCTACACACAGGCACAGAGAGCACAGAGAGTGGTTGAGACTGGGTACCCACCTTTTTAGGGCGCGTTCCAGTTCAATCTTCTCCTCATGGGCTTCTTGGAGTTGGGAGATGATTCTGGTTAGAAAATCTTCAAAGTTGGACAGCAAGTGAGGTTCGTCCTTCTTCAGCTGCAGCCAGAGTTGCTTCACGTCGTCTTCGCTGCAAAAGAAGGAAGGACGTTAAGGTGGGAGTGGAGAAATGAGGCTCTGCAGGAAACGCAGTGGTTCCCAGAAAGGAAGTGGACAGCTGGAGATGACATCACCATCATCATCATAAAAATGAGAGTAAGAGAGCTGCTCCAGAGGCTGAGGCAGGAAGATTGCAAGTTCAAAGCCACCCTCAGCAATTTAGCAAGGCTCCAAGCAACTAAGCGAGACCCTGCTCAAAATAAAAAAAATATAAAGGGCTAGGGCTGTGGCTCGGTGGTTAAGCACCCCTGAGTTCAATCTCTGGTACCAAAAATTCAAATAAAATAAAATAAAACAGTAAAAGAACTAGGGAGTAAAGTTGATACAATTACGCTATGTGCAAGTATGATCATATTACAATGCATTCCAGTTTTATATCCAACTATAGTGCACCAATTAAAAATAAATGAATGATAGTAGCTAACATTTATTGAGTGCTTGCTGTATGCAAGGTGCTTTTTGCACATCGGCTCATGTTATCCTCATGGGAAGCCTGGGAAGCAGAGGCTGCCGTCATTCCCATTTATAGATGCGGAAACAGAGAGAGGTGCAGTGTGCTGTGATCACTGTCATAGACAATGGAGTCGGGGACATGCTCTGGGTGGACATGACTCCAGTGATGGGCTCCTTTCCTACCTCGCTCTGTTGCTTCCACTCTCTGTGTCTGCCACAGTGGGCTAGAGGTGTGAGCACAGGCAGCAATGTACTCACAGCACCTCAAAATGCCAGGGAGAAGTGAGGTGGCTGGGAGCCAGTGAAGGTGGGGAAAACCGCTCGGGAGCTAAAGGAACAAGCTTGTCACTTCCAGGAAGAATGGCCTTCACCACTGAGAGGTAAAGACATACCATCTGATGGATGGTAGAATGCAATTGTCACTGTGGGGAAGGGAAGAGAATAGGCAGCACCCCCTGGGGCACTGTGGCATGTGAGTGACTGTCAGGCGAATGAAAGGGAAGGAGAAGTCTGAAGGATGTGGACGCACAGAGGGAAAGACAAGTGGACGGCTGGGAGACGTGGAGGCAGTCAGAGAGATGAGACGCAGAGTGACAGGCCCAGAAGCACCCTCTAGAAATGGGCATGATAGAGCCTGAGCCCACCCAGCACAGCAGCAAAGACTTGTGGGGCCACACTGATCATCAAAGGGAGGACGAGGAGAGGAGCCACATTCCTGGGCCCTGCTCTCACCCTCTGGACTAAAAAAATCTATGGCCGATGATTGAAATAAGGCAAACATAAATCTGATTTGCCCCCCACTGAGTTACAAAACCAATATGATTCTAGGGCAGCTATGACTATGTCCCTTCAGGACAAAGAATAAAATCCTTTGGGCCTATGTAACAAGCACTATGTTTTAGAAACTCTCCTCAGAAGTGATATTTCGATTGGGCCATGTTAGAAATGTTCTTGGGGAACAGGTATAATTCTCTGCACCCAGCAGAGAAGAGGCCCTCTGAGAAATAAACCCACCTCTGGTTAGTGTCTGTTCATCTCTCTGCTCCCTTCCTCCCTCCATCCCATGCTTTTTCACTACCATCATTTCTTGCTTCCGTTCCATCCAAACATCTGCCTGCTTACTGAGACCATCCATCCATCCAGCCAGCCATCATGCATGCACCCATCCACCCACCCACCCATCTATCCGTGCACTCATCCATCCAACAGGGGTGTGTGGCAGAGGCATGGGGTGGTGCTGTCCTGTTGGCATACACCCAACCTCTGCCCAAACCCAGCCCTGGGTTTCAGCTTCACCTTCAGGGTTACAAACTACCCTTAGTTATACCACATTCAATCTCATGCTTGAATATTTATCATCTATTACAAACCTGGCTCTGTACCAGATGATATGAAGGAGTCCAGGAGACAAGAGGAGGGGAGGTAAGGAGTCTCTCTGCTTCCCCGAATTCCATTTTCTCCACACAAACCATGTCGTGGGTGTCTACTTCGTTGTATAGGCAAAATGTAGATGGCACAAAGGATTTAGAGACAAAGGGTCTCAGAGAGACACCCTGATGACCTTCCATCCTTGTGGAAGATTGAACCCCACTGGGGTATGAATGATTGTGAGCTTCCAAATTTCATATGTTGACATCCTAACCCTAAGTGATGTTATTAGAAGGTGAGGTTTTGTGGAGGTGATTAGATCACATAGGCAGAATCCTCATGAATAAGATTAGTGCCCTAATGAAAGGGGCCTGAGTTTATTTCTTTTTCACCATGGGAGGACATAGGGAGAAGACAGCTATCTATGAACCAGGAAAAGGTATCTTACCAGATATCAAATCTGTTGGCACCTTGATTTTGGACTCCCTAGTCTCCAGAACTATGAGAAAATCAACCTCTGTTATTCAGAAGGCACCCATCTATGGGTGTTTGTTAATAGCAGCCTAAACAGATTAGGCCCCCCTTTCATGAAGTACAAGCATTATGAAATGAAGGTCCACCTTGCTAGCCTAGGTCATCTGTTCACATCTTCCACGTTCCTATGGAGCCTGGGAGAGCAGCCAACTGGACTAAAAATGCCAATGAGATTTGCAGACCCACTGGCCACTCTTCCAGTGGTCTTTGAAATTCTTATTAATGGCCATACCATATTTTCTGACTTTTGAGGAAAAATAAGCCAAAGCCCACAAATCACTGGGCCAATCAGACTGCCAAGGAAATTGGGGCACCTCTGGACACACTGAGGCTGCCCTTATGGAGGGATATAGGCCTGCAGACCAGAAGGGTCCTGGGAGATGAATAAATCTCTCTCTCTGCTTCCAGGACAACACAGAAACCATGATGCCTTTGGATATCCAAGCAGAACTTTTGGATACCTTTGAAGTCTTCACAGCCTCCTCTTCTTCCTCTCTGGGGTCTCTCAGTCACGATCATTTCTGTCATGCTGCAGCACTTCCCTCAAATTCAGTGAGGATGGATTTTGCTGGTCAGCACCAATTTTTCACAGACTACTCTTGAAACTTTCCCAGTGCCTTCTCTCCTCTGGAATATCTCGTTTTAGCTCACTTCTGCTCAGGCCTGTGGCATAGGTCCCTAGAGTAACATCAGGTGAATTCTGACGTGACAGTCCCTCTAGGAAAGCAGCTGCCCTGGAAGTGAAGAGCAGGTGGGGAGGCCCCTTTCTTTCATGACAGTGCCTTGGCCTAGCTCACCTGCACTGCGCTCTCCTTCCCCTCCTCCAGGAGGAGGCTTCACAGGGTCCCTGGCTGTGGCCTCTGTGCTCTGGTCTCTTGTCTCAGGGGAACCTGAATTAGATGTTTGACTAGTGAGCTTCCCCACAACCACCTGTGCCCTGACACTCCCCCTGCCCCCTCCATCTTCCACTGGCCTAGCCCCTGGCAGCCACTTCTGGGCTGCTGTTCCTGCCCCTGCTGCTGCTGTCAAGTTTTACTTCCTGTCCAGGGCTTCCTAGGAGGCTCCCTCCTAGGCCAATGCTGTTCCCCTCCCACCTGGCACACCTTAGCCATCCTTTCTCACCTCCGACACAGTCCACCAAACTGTTCACAAAAAATTTCAGAGCTCTGGCCTATGTAGTATGTGCAGGGCCCTTATCTCTTGCTCCCTTTTCTACCATGGTCCCTTTTCTTCCCAAGCTCTGGAAATAGCAGCTCTAATCATTAGGCTTTTCCCAGCCTGCAGGAAACCCACCCAACCCCAGACCTAGAAGCCAAAAATGGAAGGGATAAAGGCCACAGGGAAAGGGCCATGGTGTTTACATGATCTTCAGGCCCACTCTTTGGTTTCTCTCAGCTGCATCACACATTTTATTATTTTATCTTATCATATTGTGTCTTATTTTATCATATTTTTATTTTACTTTTAATGTCAGGGCTTAAGTCCATGTGTTTCCTCATTCAAAATTACTTTGTAGAATACAAATAAAAATTAGGGTATTGTATTATTTGAAGTTCCAACCCTCTAATTTTTTTCAGTTGAGCTGATGATGATCCAGATGGTGGACTAATGAAACTGGTTAATTTCCCACCTGGTCTTCCTGACAAAATTTGATTTGCTCAGGGATACAGCATGCAGAGGCCTCCCTGTGAGAGGCCTTTGCCAGGCACTCACCCAGCCAGTGGCTGAAGTGCACCGTAGACCTGGAGACCCAGGGTTGGCTCCATTGCAGGTAGGAATACTGGTGAGCTGACGTCAACAGGAAGCATTAGAGAAGAGTCAGAGTGAACCCTAAGGCCTGGCCTGGACCTCTGATGTGGGAGCACCCCTTGGAGGATGAGGCAGACCTAAGATTTGTGATGATAATGTTCAGCAGGAAGGGAAAAGTGGAGAGGGCAGGAGAGAAGGAGAATAGGAATATTTGCCAAATTTTAAAAAATATAATGTAGAGACAGATCTGACTGGCAAAGGGCAGGATGTAAGAAGCAGGGAGCCTCGCTGGTCAACCATGGGGACTGTCACTGCAGGCTTAGCAAATATGAATTATTATTGAGCAGATGAACAAATTCCTCCTAGGCTGGGCTCCATCCCAGGTTGCCATTCCCACTTACTCTTCCAAAACTTTTTGGGCTCCTAGTTTGTCCATCAACCTCTGGAACTGATCAGCTTCCTCATCTTGGTCCATGTTGCCCAAATCTTCATCCCCTCGGAACTGGTACACCTTCTCCTCTTGGAGCCGGGCCACCTGTTCACCTGCATCCTCCTGACCTGGATTATTCTGGCTGAAGAAGAAGTGACCTGGGGGTACAGGGCACAAGCATCTCAATTAGACAATCCTCACCCAGGAAGGGCTTGGCTTACTCTGTTGCCAGGAGTCATTTGAAGTTCATTTGAGAGAAACAAAAGGGAAAACCTCTGATAGCAAAGATCTGTTGGCATAATGCCCCAGACTTTGTGTCTTGTGTTTCCATAAGATTCTTCTTGATGCCAGACCCTGGGAAAGGCAGATGCCTGACAGGTGGGAGGACTCCTTTGTGGTTCTCAATCCTCTACAGTCTGGTTTAGAATACATTTATTTGCTGGTTTTTACTTTAAACAAAAATGTCTTTTAAAAACCTCTATTGCCCTCCAGCAGCCTGAAGACCCGTGGTCCAGAGCATCATTCCTGTCATCCTCCCTAGCCCTGCTCCCCTTCACAGGTGTGTGTTACTCTCCACACTCATACTGGATGTAATAGAAATGTTGCTGGTTGGTTTTTCTGATCTGATAATATGTCTGGGTTCATTATCCTTTTTGTGGATCTCAATTCTCCTTCTTGCTGGTTATTTTGAGAAGGACTGGTCTACTCAAATGCTCTAGGAATTTCTCTGATGGATGGTATCCCTCAACCCATCTGACTCAGCCACCCTCAAATTGAAATAATTCATATAGTAGTCCCATTTCTTTTCCTTTTCACTTTTTTTTGTATATCAAGGCAGAAAAAGAGGGGCTGAGACTCTCATCACAGCTCCCTCTTTGTGCTAAGCCTTCTCCAGAGCTCCCCTCCATTCCCCTTGCCATTCTCAGTGGGAGGGGCCTGGGCAGGGACACTGGATGGGTAGTGGTGTAAGCAGTTGATGTGGGCATGTGAAAGAGGCCCCCAGTCATCTAGAGTCTGGCAGCCTTGAGCTCTGCACCCCTGAGATGAGGATAGGAAAGCCCGTACTGAATGTTCTGCAGACCTAGAGGGGAAAGAAATGCACTTTATGTAGCATTAGGCAGACTCACCTGGGGTGAGTCCTGGGACTCCAAGTACCTATCTAAACTTACTAAATCCAGTGGTGAACTCCTCCGGGGTCAGGAAGCCATTTCCATCAGCATCCAGGGCATCGAACACATCTTCCAGTTCCTCCAGGCTGAGGGGCAGCTCCTTGTGGAGCCTCTGAAAGCAGTCCAGACCACACTGGTTAATGCTTTGACAGTCCTGGGGGATGACCAGGGCTGCAGGGCCTTCTGCCTAAAGTGTCTAGAGTTTGACTGTCCTACAAGAGCCAGGAGACAGCTGCTGTGTCCAGACTGCTTTCCAGTCTTCCTCCTCCCATGCCAGGGAGAACAGCTGCCACAGGTATAAAGCTACCAAATTTTTGGTGATATAAAGCTACCAAATTTTTGGTGGTAGAGGGGGGCTACCAGGGATTGAACGCAGGGGCACTTGACCACTGAGCCACATCCCCAGCCCTATTTTGTATTTGTGTTTTATTTAGAGATAGGATCTCACTGAGTTGCTTAGTGTCTCACTGTTGCTGAGGCTGGCTTTGAACTTGCAATCTTACTGCCTCAGCCTCCTGAACCACTGGGATTACAGGCGTGCCTCACTGTGCCTGGCTCCAAACTCTTAATATCTGTACAGGACCAAATATCTGTAGGAAGACACTTCCATGACATGGTGATATAAAGCTAAATGAAATAAGGAAAGTAAAGTACAGGACACAGCACATGGTCTGTGAGAGAAGGCACTCAATTAAAGTGGAGAGGGAGGGGGGAAAAAGGAGCAAAGGAGGGAGGAAGGGAGGGAGGGAGACCAACGACACAGAGAGTGACCCTCCATGGCCTGGAGGCACCTGGTAAGTGAATGGCAGAGTTAGGTTCTCCATCCTGGTCTTTCCCTCTACACAAACCTCTTTGCCATGCTGCCTCCCCAGGGAGCAGGTGCAGGTCACTCACTCTCAGAGGCCTTCTATGTTGGAGGCCCCTCATGCCCCAGTACCACTTTTGTAAGTTTCTGGATGCACACTTTGGTTCTCAGCTCTGAGGGGATGCATAGCTCCTCTTCCCTTTGAGTGGCCCATGCTCATTACCCCTAGTGTGTGTTCCACTCTGCTCCCCATGGCTGACCCCTAATTCCTGATAAGGTAGTAACTACCAATGGCTTAAGGTATCAACCCCCAAGAGTATTTATACTTTAAAGGGGGACAGAACAAGATGGTGTGAGGGGTCATAAAAAAAAAAAACACTGGACATGACCCCTGGGCTGAGTAGCCCTTGATGGCATGAGGAACAAGTGTCTGAGCTGTTGATGTTTCCTTCTGGCCTTCTGCCTGATGGGCAATGGCTCCAGGTCAAGGTTAATGTGCTTTATTGAAGCCAGTGTCCTCTCATGCCCTAATAATCTGTGTCCAAATGAGGACTCCCCAAGGAAGTTCATAACGTCTCAGCTGATCAACTACCCCTCAGCTGATCAACCACCCCTCTTCCTCCCAGTCACCCAAGGGGCAATTGCACAAAACTGCTCCCTTGAAAGTGACAGCTGAAGACAATGAATACAGAGCTTTATGGAAAGGAAGGTATATACTCACCTGAACAATAAAACAGAGCTGCAGGTGTGAAAGCCTGTAACATGGCTTGCAAGAACACTTGGCGAGATACTACAGCAATCTCCTAGCTGATAAGCCATGAAGTTTAATTTGACAGGTGCACCCATTACGGGAGACTAAGATGCATTACAAAGTGGGGAGAGAGAATGATGTGAAACCCATTTTGAAAAACTGAATTAAATATGTATGGGTTTTTCAAAAAAGAAAAGAGAATGAGAGGATGTGCAAAGATACTAGAAACACATCTGCTCAGCATACAGCAGCATCTCTGGCTTAGCACAATCTATAAACCAGCTGTCTCAAAAACCTCAGCAAGGGAACATGGGGTGAAGATGGAGTCAATTTTGCAAGCAGGAAGTTTATGAGCTCTACTTGAAACAAAAGGTATCACTGGAGCTCCTGGCAAAGCCAGATTCCAGTCCTTTCCTTGGGATAAGCCTTCCTCCCTCTCCTTCTCAGCCTGGGATTGCTGGATCTGATGGAAAATAGGGGATCTCATGTTGTGCTGGACCTTGAAATATGCTGGAAAGAAAGCCCAGAGGTCTGTGGGACCTTCAAATGCCTTCCCCCCACACCCTGTCTCCTGCTAGCATGAACCAGGGAAGATCTTCCATACCTTATTTGGGCACATTCCTCAATCTAACAATACTTGGACCACAAATGCCCCAGATTATCTAATCCTAATCCCTCTTCTCTACATTGCAAATCTGAACAATAAAACAGAGCTGCAGGTGTGAAAGCCTGTAACATGGCTATTTTTTTTTTTTTTTTTTTGGTATTGGGGATTAAACCCAGGGGCAATTTACCATTGAGTCACATCCCCAGCTTTTAAAAAATTGTTTAGAGACAGGATCTTGCTCAACTACCAAAACTGGCCTTGAACTTGCAACGCTCTTGCCTCAGATTCCAAGTTGTTGGAATATGAGGCATGCGCCACCTGGCCATATCACACCTGGCCAACTTCCTCTCTCTACTGTAGGTGAAGATGGGGAGAGCTATGCTCTGTCTTCCAAGTAATTCCTTCTCTTGGCCTGGCAATTAATGCTGACTGCTTCTTTAGCCTTTTTTGCAAGATGTACTACAGCAGTTTCTTTAACCTTTTTTTGTTGGCTTTACTTGAAAAGTCTTTTAGTCTTAATAACCATAATTATCTCTTATTTATCTTTCTTCTCAGGGCCCGCAGAGCCATGTAAAATCAATTTATTCTGGTATGGTCCCCTGGGCACTTGGTGCTGTCTCTATTTTTAACGGAGATAAGTAGGGTGGAGGGGAACAAGATTATTTATTCCACTGCGCAATAGGCCCTGGAGGTTCTGAGATCCTCCGAAAGTGGCAGTGGAGACCAGAGCTGGGATAAAGAACCGATTTCTCATTCAGGGCCTAAGGAAAAGTCTAATGGTTTTCTAATGTCTAAATTCTTACCTCTGTGTCTGCTCTACACCTTTCCACCTACCAACCCACCACCACCACCACCATCAAGTTCGAGGTCTCTCTTGCCAGTCCTACCAGGAACTAGTCTTCTGTTTCACTTATCACATTTTGCACATAGCAATGGGAAGAAGGTCTATTTTCCCTGGTCGCACTGCCCACAGCCCCAGGGGCTCTTGAGGCCTCCCTGACTCCTTGAAACCCCAAACTCCTTGAAACTCCTTTTTCATTCTCAGCTCCTGTGTCATTTCCTCAGTAAGACCTTTGCAGACATACAGACTCCCTGAGCTGCATTTCCCTTGTTTACAGTCTTATCTCAGTTTGCATTTTGTATACCCACAGATACAATTAGCTAAATGTCCTCTCCTGTGGTATGTGGAGAACAGGGATCTTGTTCATTTTTACTCACTGTTGTGTCCACAGGGTCTAGTCCAATGCTGACAAATGTGAAGTATTTGGGTATATGTTGAACAAATGAGTAAATAACTGCATGACTAAGAGTGATGGCAGGAGATCCTGGTATCTTCGTATCTTCAGGGCGTTGGTCTAGACCTGAATGTGCTCCAGATCCTGACTAGCCATGCTGCTGATTCTCAGCAAGGGCTTACAAAGTGAGACTTTCCAGGACCTGGCACGGGAAGTGAGCCTGCAGCAGCAGTACTGAGGGCTCTGACTCCCAAGCCATGGCAAAATGATGGCTTTCCTCGTACTCCAGCCAGATCCCTGGACCTTCCTGGTCACCGGCCCAGGAACATGCCTCATGTGGCTTAAAGCACGAGGTTGCACAGCTTCAAACATGCTCAAGCAAAACTTCCATTAGAGAGAAAGCCAGAGGAGGTCCACGTTTATGATGAGAATTGAACTCTTCTGCCTTTGGGGGCATCCACAGCATTCTGTTCTGCCTTTGCTGGGGTATATAGCCCAGCTCCCTTTCACCCTAGGGGGGATGGGAGGTTGGAGGAGGCAGCATCAACCTCTACCCTGCTCTGTACCTTGGTGTGCTTGGCTTGGGCTGCCTCACCTTGAGCCCTAAGGAATGGAGCCAGCTAGCTATAGAGTGAGACTTCTGAGGCTGTGAGTCCTCAAATAAACTTCCTCTTGGTATAGACCCAGGTCTCCCAACATCTGCATTCCTGACATCTGGGAATAGAAAATCCTTTGTTGTGGGGGCCAGTGGAAGGGAAGGAGGTGGGGGAGTGTCCTGTGCATTCTAGGTTATTCAGCAGTGTCCCTAGCCTTTACCTACTAGATGCCAGTAGCAGCTCCTTCTCCAGTCATTTCAATCAAAAACAAATTTCCAGGCATTGCCCGAGGTCCTCTGGGGAGGCAAAATCATTGCCACTCATGTAGACTGGACACAAACAAGAGTAGCAGCCACTGGGCAGGACTGGAAAGTGCCCTAAAGAAATGCCCTTTTTTTTTAATCTCTGAGGCAGGACAGATGACTCACACCTAAAGTCACACTGGATGGTGTAGCCATTGTGGAAAATGGGATGATGTTTCCTCAAAAAGTTAAAAATAGGGGGGAAGGAAGATGGCGGCGAGGGGAGTGCATTGCCCCCGTGTGCTGCTTCACTGTGTGGGAGTATGACAAGTCAGGACGGCTAAAGGATATCTTGTTAGGAATTTCCAGCAATAGTGGGGTGCTCCGGAACCTGGAGGAAGGATTTCCATCACACGAGGATCGGCTACGGAGACTCAAACGCGAGAGGTTTGTCGCACGGAGGGTAACACTGCTTATTCAGCAAACCGCCCCGCGGCTAGAGTCTGCAGCGCGCGCTGGGAAATGAGGAGATAGTGATGCAGGGATACAGCGCTGCAGTTTCTGCCAGCCGTGCAAGCACCGTACTCAGGGCTGAATTCTGGGTTCGAGACGGGGGAAGGAAGCGGTCCATCTCGGTTCTCCACACCGGTCAGACCACAGAGGAGGCCAGCAGCCACCATGTTGGAAAGCTGACGTCACCATCCCTGTTTTCGACTGACCGCAGCTCATTCAGCCATAGAACAGGTAATTTCAGGCTGCAATTCACCTGCGGCTTGCAGACAGATTGCTAGGGTTCAGTGCCTGGGTGCTTCTTAGAACCTGACTTTATCGGAGCGAACACCGAGCGCGGGGCGGCCGAGTTCCGGCTCCCGGAACCATCCCGGAACCGCCCTGGCCCAGGGCTGCGGAGCCTGCGGAGGCTGCTTCTTGGACCCTGCTCCTATCAGAGCATACACCAAGCACTAAGCGGCCGAATTCCGGCTCCCGGAACTGAGCCCGCAGGGACTGCTTCTTGGAGCCTACACTTATAGGAGCTTACACTGAGCACGGCGCGGCCGAGTTCCGGCTCCCGGAACTTCCCTGGCCCGGGGCTAGGAGCCCGCGGAAACTGCTTCTCGGTCCGGGTCCTGCTGAGGGCCGGTCAGGACTCACCCGTTGCTTTGGTTGCCCGGCAAGGGGAACGAAAGGCTGCCATTTGCATAGGATACCAACATGGCAGAGATCTGATGTCATCAGAAAGCGGCGGAGGAGAGAACTTCATCAATACCAGCGGCGACATAAACAGTTGGTCTCCTGGTAGGGGGGGTGAGGCACAGACACCCGAGTCTCCTCAATTTGTCCTCGAGCCAGAGGGAAGGAGCCGGGCCACCGCCAGCGCCCGGAGTAGGCCCAGCGGCTCGCCAGCGTGGTGACCGCGTGACCCCAATTGGAGAGGGGGCGGAGCGGAGCCGCCACCCGCACCCGCAAGGTGGGCAGACCCGCGACCCAGTGGTACATGGGTGTGGTAGGAGGGGCAGGGCAGAGCCGCCGTTCACGCTTGCAAGGTAAACAGACCTGTGACAGCCTGGCGGGTCAGGCCCAGTGGCCTGCCAGTGTGGTACACACGTCACCCCAACTGGAGTAGGGGCAGAACAGATCCTTCTCCCACGCCCGGATCAGGCCCTGCCGGTGTGGTGGTCACGTGACCCCAATTGGAGTGGGGGCAGAGCGGAACCGCCACCCATGCCCGCAGGGTGAGCAGACCTGTGACAAACCTGCAGATCAGGCCCAGGGGTCCGCAGGCGTGGTAGGAGGGGCAGGGCAGATCCGCCGCCCGCGCCTCCAAGGTAGGCAGACCTGCAACAGACCGGCGGATCAGGCCCAGGAGCCTGCCGGCGTGGTACACACACCACCCTAATTGGAGTAGGGGCAGAGCAGAGTCGCCGCCCGTGCCAGGAACAGGCCCAGCGTCCTGCAGGCGGGGTAGTCACGACACCCCAATTGGAGTAGGGGCAGAGCAGAGCCTCCACCCGTGCCCGAAAGGTGGGCAGATCTGCGACCGACCAGCGGGACAGGCCCAGTGGCCTGCCGATACGACAGACACGTCACCCCATTTGGAGTAGGGGCAGAGTAGAGCCGCCGCCCGCGCCTGCAGGGTAGGCAAACCTGCAACCGACCGGCGGATCAGGCCCGGTGGCCTGCCGGCGTGGTACACTCGTCACCCCAATTGGAGTAGGGGCAGAACAGAGCCGCCGCCAGCGCCCAGAACAGGCCCAGTGACCTGCCGGCGCAGTAGCCACGACACCCCAATTGGAATAAGGAGAGAGCAGAGCCGCCGCCCGCGCCTGCAGGAAAGATACGCAAGCAGTATGAAAAGACAAGGAAAGAAAGGACCACAAGCAATGCAGGTCAACGCAACTTTAGAAGAGGTAACAGCTGCAGCAGATGGAATGTCAGATAAAGAATTCAGGATATACATGCTTCAGATGATCTGGAGTATCAAGGAAGACATTAAACAGCAAAATCAGACAATGAAAGATCACTTCGACAATGAATTACGCAAACAAATCCAGGAAGCAAAGGATCAACTATACAGGGAGATAGAGGTTATAAAAAACAAACAAACAGAAATCCTAGAAATGCAGGAAGCAATAAACCAACTTAAAAACTCAATGGAGAATACTACCAGCAGAGTAGAACACTTAGAAGATAGAACATCAGACAATGAAGACAAAGTATTTCAGCTGGAAAAGAACATAGACAGCTCAGCAAGACTGTTAGGAAACCATGAGCAGAACATCCAAGAAATATGGGATAACATTAAGAGACCAAACTTAAGAGTCATTGGGATACAGGAAGGTACAGAGCTCCAAACCAAAGGAATGAGCAGTCTATTCAATGAAATAATATGAGAAAACTTCCCAGACTTGAAGAATGAGACAGAATCCCAAATTCTAGAAGCCTACAGGACGCCGAATGTGCAAAATCATAAGAGATCCACACCTAGACACATTATAATGAAGATGCCCAACATACAGAATAAGGAGAGAATTTTAAAAGCTACAAGAGAAAGGAAGCAGATTACATTTAGGGGTAAGCCAATCAGGATAACAGCTGATCTTTCAACACAGACTCTGAAAGCTAGAAGATCCTGGAATAACATATTTCAAACACTGAAAGAAAATGGGTTCCAACCAAGAATTGTGTATCCAGCAAAATTAAGCTTCAGGATGGAAGATGAAATTAAAACCTTCCACGATAAACAAAAGTTTAAAGAATTTGCAGCTATAAAACCATCTCTTCAAAACATCCTCGCCAAAGCATTACAGGAAGAGGAAATGGAAAATAACAATGAAAACCAACAGTGGGAGGTAGGACAGTAAAGGCGGGGGGGGGGGAAATAATCAAAGAGGAAAACAAACCATGTTTAGTAACAGAAATAAACAAATATGGCTGGAAGAACAACCCATATCTCAATAATAACCCTAAATGTTAATGGCTTAAACTCACCAATTAAGAGACACAGGCTAGTAGAATGGATCACAAAACAAGACCCAACAATATGCTGCCTACAGGAGACGCATTTGATAGGAAAAGACATACATAGGCTGAAGGTGAAAGGTTGGGAAAAATCATATCACTCATATGGACTTCGGAAAAAAGCAGGAGTGTCCATACTCATATCAAATAAAATAGATTTCAAGCCAAAGTTAATCAAAAGGGATAAAGAGGGACACTACATACTGCTTAAGGGAACCATACACCAACAAGACATAACAATCATAAATATTTATGCCCCAAACAATGGTGCAGCTATGTTTGTCAAACAAACTCTTCTCAAGTTCAAGAGTCTAATAGACCACCATACCATAATCATGGGAGACTTCAACACACCTCTCTCGCCACTGGACAGATCTTCCAAACAAAAGTTGAATAAGGAAACTATAGAACTCAATAACACTATTAATAACCTAGACCTAATTGACATATATAGAGTATACCACCCAACATCAAGCAGTTACACTTTTTTTCTCAGCAGCACATGGATCCTTCTCAAAAATAGATCATATATTATGTCACAGGGCAACTCTTAGACAATATAAAGGAGTAGAGATAATACCATGCATCTTATCTGATCATAATGGAATGAAACTGAAAATCAACGATAAAAGAAGGAAGGAAAAAGCATACATCACTTGGAGAATGAACAATAGGTTACTGAATGATCAATGGGTTATAGAAGACATCAAGGAGGAAATGAAAAAATTCTTAGAGATAAATGAAAACACAGACACAACATATCGGAATCTATGGGACACATTGAAAGCAGTTCTAAGAGGAAAATTCATTGCTTGGAGTTCATTCCTTAAAAAAAGAAAAAACCAACAAATAAATGATCTCATACTTCATCTCAAAATCCTTGAAAAAGAAGAGCAAAACAACAGCAAAAGAAGTAGAAGGCAAGAAATAATTAAAATCAGAGCTGAAATTAATGAAATCGAAACAAAAGAAACAATTGAAAAAATTGACAAAACTAAAAGTTGGTTCTTTGAAAAAATAAACAAAATCGACAGACCCTTAGCGATGCTAGCGAAGAGAAGAAGAGAGAGAACTCAAGTTACTAGCATACGGGATGAAAAAGGAAATATCACAACAGACACTTCAGAAATACAGAAGATAATCAAAAACTATTTTGAATCCTTATACTCCAATAAATTAGAAGATAGTGAAGGCATAGATAAATTTCTTAAGTCATATGATCTGCCCAGATTGAGTCAGGAGGATATAGAAAACCGAAACAGACCAATATCAATTGAGGAAATAGAAGAAACCATAAAAAGACTACCAACTAAGAAAAGCCCAGGTCCGGATGGGTATACAGCAGAATTTTACAAAACCTTTAAAGAAGAACTAATACCAATACTTTTCAAGCTACTTCAGGAAATAGAAAAGGAGGGAGAACTTCCAAATTCATTCTATGAGGCCAACATCACCCTGATACCTAAACCAGACAAAGACACTTCAAAGAAAGAAAACTACAGACCAATATCTCTAATGAACCTAGATGCAAAAATCCTCAATAAAATTCTGGCGAATCGGATACAAAAACATATCAAAAAAATTGTACACCATGATCAAGTAGGATTCATCCCTGGGATGCAAGGCTGGTTCAATATACGGAAATCAATAAATGTTATTCACCACATCAATAGACTTAAAAATAAGAACCATATGATCATCTCGATAGATGCGGAAAAAGCATTCGACAAAGTACAGCATCCCTTTATGTTCAAAACTCTAGAAAAACTAGGGATAACAGGAACATACCTCAATATTGTAAAAGCAATCTATGCTAAGCCTCAGGCTAGCATCATTCTGAATGGAGAAAAACTGAAGGCATTCCCTCTAAAATCTGGAACAAGACAGGGATGCCCTCTCTCTCCACTTCTGTTCAACATAGTTCTCGAAACACTGGCCAAAGCAATTAGACGAAAGAAATTAAAGGCATAAAAATAGGAAAAGAAGAACTTAAATTATCACTATTTGCAGATGATATGATTCTATACCTAGCAGACCCAAAAGGCTCTACAAAGAAACTATTAGAGCTAATAAATGAATTCAGCAAAGTGGCAGGATATAAAATCAACACGCATAAATCAAAGGCATTCCTGTATATCAGCAACAAATCCTCTGAAATGTAAATGAGGACAACCACTCCATTCAAAATATCCTCAAAAAAAATAAAATACTTGGGAATCAACCTAACAAAAGAGGTGAAAGACTTATACAATGAAAACTACAGAACCCTAAAGAGAGAAATAGAAGAAGATCTTAGAAGATGGAAAAATATACCCTGTTCATGGATAGGCAGAACTAACATCATCAAAATGGCGATATTACCAAAAGTTCTCTATAGGTTTAATGCAATGCCAATCAAAATCCCAACGGCATTTCTTGTAGAAATAGAGAAAGCAATTATGAAATTCATATGGAAAAATAAAAGACCCAGAATAGCAAAAACAATGCTAAGCAGGAAGTGTGAATCAGGCGGTATAGCGATACCAGACTTCAAACTATACTACAGAGCAATAGTAACAAAAACAGCATGGTACTGGTACCAAAACAGGCGGGTGGACCAATGGTACAGAATAGAGGACACAGAAACCAATCCACAAAACTACAACTACCTTATATTTGATAAAGGGGCTAAAAGCATGCAATGGAGGAAGGATAGCATCTTCAACAAATGGTGCTGGGAAAACTGGAAATCCATATGCAACAAAATGAAACTGAATCCCTTTCTGTCGCCATGCACAAAAGTGAATTCAAAATGGATCAAGGAGCTTGATATCAAATCAGAGGCACGCCGTCTGATAGAAGAAAAAGTTGGCTACAATCTACAGTCGGTGGGGTCGGGCTCCAAATTCCTCAATAGGACACCCATAGCACAAAAGTTAATAACTAGAATCAACAAATGGGACTTACTCAAACTAAAAAGTTTTTTCTCAGCAAAAGAAACAATAAGAGAGGTAAATAGGGAGCCTACACCCTGGGAACAAATCTTTACTCCTCACACTTCAGATAGAGCCCTAATATCCAGAGTATACAAAGAACTCCAAAAATTAGACAATAAGAGAACAAACAACCCAATCAACAAATGGGCCAAGGACCTGAACAGACACTTCTCAGAGGAGGACATACAGTCAATCAACAAGTACATGAAAAAATGCTCAACATCTCTAGCTGTCAGAGAAATGCAAATCAAAACCACCCTAAGATACCATCTCACTCCAGTAAGATTGGCAGCCATTATGAAGTCAAACAACAACAAGTGCTGGAGAGGATGTGGGGAAAAGGGTACACTTGTACATTGCTGGTGGGACTGTAGATTGGTGCAGCCAATTTGGAAAGCAGTATGGAGATTTCTTGGAAAGCTGGGAATGGAGCCACCATTTGACCCAGCTATTCCCCTTCTTGGTCTATTCCCTAAAGACCTAAAAAGAGCATGCTACAGGGACACTGCTACATCGATGTTCATAGCAGCACAGTTCACAATAGCAAGACTGTGGAACCAACCTAGATGCCCTTCAATAGACGAATGGATAAAAAAAAATGTGGCATTTATACACAATGGAGTATTACTCTGCATTAAAAAATGACAAAATCATAGAATTTACAGGGAAATGGATGGCATTAGAGCAGATTATGCTAAGTGAAGCTAGCCAATCCCTAAAAAACAAATGCCAAATGTCTTCTTTGATATAAGGAGAGTAACTAAGAACAGAATAGGGACGAAGAGCAGGAGAAGAAGATTAACATTTAACAGGGATGAGAGGTGGGAGGGAAAGGGAGATAGAAGGGAAATTGCATGGTAATGGAAGGAGACCCTCAGGGTTATACAGTGGAGGGGGTAGAGAGAGAGGAGGGGAGGGGAGGGGAGAGGTGGGGAGGGGGGAGGGTGGAGGATGGGAAAGGCAGCGGAGCACAACAGACACTAGTATGGCAATATGTAAATCAATGGATGTGTAACTGATGTGGTTCTGCAATCTGTGTATGGGGTGAAGGTGGGAGTTCATAACCCACTTGAATCAAAGTGTGGAATATGATATGTCAAGAAATTTGTAATGTTTTTAACAACCCACAATAAAAAATTAAAAAAAAAAGTTAAAAATAGAATTGGCAAATAATCCAGCATTCTAACCCCAAAGAATTGAAAGCAAGAACTTGAAGAGCTATTTGGACACCCATAGCCACAGCAGCTATTATGGTATGGATGTGATTTATCCCCCAAAAGCTCAGGTGTGAGATGATGCAAGAAGGTTCAGAAGAGAAATTATTGGGTTGTGAAGTCTTAACACAATCAGTGAATTAATCCTGTGTGGTAACTGAAGACTGGTAGGGTGTGGCTGGAGGAGGTGGGCATTGGGGGTATGTCTTTGGGGTATATATTTGTATCTGGTGAGTAGAGTCTTTTTTCTCTGCTTCCTGATCATGTGAGCCACTTCCCTCTGCTATACTCTTTCGCAGTGAGTCTCCTGCCTCACCTTGAGCCCTAAGGAATGGAGCCAGCTAGCTATAGAGTGAGACTTCTGAGGCTGTGAGTCCTCAAATAAACTTTTCCTCTACAATTGTTCTTGTTGGGTTATTTAGTCACAGAAGCTAAAAAGCTGATTAAAACAGCAGTGTTTTTCACAAACAGCCAAGGGGTGTAAGCATCCTGAGAGCCGACTGACAGATGTTTAAACTTAAAGTGGTACATACTTAACAGTGGGACATTCAGCCCTATAAAGGAAGGAAATTCTGACACGGGCTACAATGTGGATGAACTCTGAAGATGCTAAGTGAAATAAACAGATGCAGAAGGACACAGGTCGGATGATTCCATAAAGAACAGGTACTTACTGTCGAGAAATTCCTGGAGACAGAGAATAGATAGTGATTGCAGGGGCTGGGGGAGGGATAGTGGGGACTTACTATTTTGTCAGTACAGAGTTTCTGCTTTGCAAGATGAAAAGAGTTCTGGAGATTGATGGTAGTAATGGTTGCCCAACAATGTGAATGTACTTAATGCCATCAAACTGGTTAAAAATGGTTATGGTGGCAAATTTCATGTAATGCACATTTTAACACAACTTAAAAACATCACAGTGTGGAGAATACCAGGGACCAGGCTGAGATGTGGTACCCACACTGTGCATTTAGGGAGGGATCTCCAGGTCCCGGTGTTGCAGCTAAGTGCCCTACATGCATAAGCTCATTTAATTCTCCTCTAATGCTAGAAGGTAGCTATTAATAATTCACAGCTAAGGAACCATGGCCTGAGGGGTTAAGAGACATACAAATTCACATTACTAGTAAGCTGCCAATCTGAGATCACAACCCAAGTCAATTAACCACAAAAATCTTTTAAAGTTTTCAAGTTAAACTAAATCAGAAGTCAGCTAACTTCTTCTGTAATTAACCTAAATCAGAAGTCAGCTAACTTCTTGTGTAAAAAGCTAGATAATATGCATCCATTCAGTCTTTGTCACTACTACTCAACTCGGCCCCTATCTTGGGAACATGTAAATGGATGAGCACAGCTGTGTTCCAACAAAACTTTACTTATAGAAACGGGTATTGGGTCAGATTTGGTTAGCCTGCCAACCTCTAAAGGATTCTTAGCCATTTGGCTTAGCCTGAATTCTAAGACAGTGTTATGGTTTGGACATGAGGTGTCCCTTCAAAACTCCTGAGTTTATGCAGGAATATTCGGAGGTGAGCTGATTGGATTGTGAAAGCTGTAACCTAATCAATCCATTCTAGTTTGAATGGAGTGACAGGGTGGAAGCTCTAGGCAGGTGCAGGATGGCTGGGGAAGGGGAGTCATTGCGGGTATGCCTGAGGGTGTATCCTCTGGGCCTTCTTTCCCTCTCTCTGCTTCCTGGTCCCCAGGAGGTGAGAAGATTTCCTCCACTGTGCCATTCGGCTTTCATGTTCTGCCTCATCTTGGGTCCAGGGCAATGGACTCAGCTGTCTGTGTACTGAGATCTCTGAAACCAGGAGCCCCAAATAAACTTTCCCTTCTCTGAGCTGTTCTTGTGAGGTATCTTGGTCACAGGGACAAAAATCTGACTTAACACAGGGAAGTGGATACTTGGTGTTGGTAGACAATCCTGTTAGACCTCTGAAAGCCAGAGAAGTCGGGTTTTTGAGGCTCTCGGTTTTTTCAGAGAGCCCTTTGGCTCCTTCTTTCCCCATCTTCCTCAGGTCCTCCCCAGACCTCTCATGAGTGTCCTTGAGGCAGGACTGGTACTTGGGACCCTCTGTTTCTCTAGGGTACTGCATTAGAACCAACCCTGAAAAGCAGCAATAACCCCATCTCTGCCTGGAGGCGTCTCCATGAAACCCGAGAGTTCCTTGAGGAGGATGGTGTGACGCCGAGGGCCCACTGGTGAGGCGCAGGACTGGAAACTCCCATACCCCCGTTCACACAGGTCAGTGTCCATCACCTGCAGCCCTATACCAGAAGGTCCCCACGTGGAGCTCAAGCATCGGGCAGCTCGTGCTCCTACTCTCCACGCCACCCACCTCCGCTTCCTCCAGAGTTCCTTCAGGGGCCTCAATTTGAAAAATCTGCAGGACTCCTCCTTTGTTCTAGGTGCATGCAGTATCCTTTCGGGCTAGCTACCTGCTGGTGGGCTCGGACCACTGTGGCAGTCTCCCCACCTTTTGGATAATTGCTAAGTTGATCTTGCCGTCTGCAAAAAAGGTGTTTTTTGTTTGTTTGTTTGTTTTTAAGAATGAGAAAGAAGGTAAAACACATCAAGGGAGGAGTTTAACTTACTTTCTCCTTTCTCAAAACAATTACAGGCTCTGCAGAACCTTCTTCCAACTGTGCTTCTTCACCAGCTCCTGTGACCACTACTTTTCCCCTCCACTGAGCCCAGTCTCCCATGACAAATGTGAGCTCTCTCCCTTCCCATGAGGCTGCACTGGGGACTGAAGGCAAAAAGGCAGTGGAGGCCGGGCCCAAGGAATGGGAGTCATCCCAGGGAGTGGTCGCACCCAGAGAGCGACAAGCCAAGATGCCTTAGAATCTGCCAGGACAAGCAAGGACAGGGGGATACCCACAGGCAGCCATGGTCAACTCTGAGAAGGCTGAAGGCTGCTCTTCCTCATGTCTGTCTTCCCATCCTATCTGCCTCCTTGGGTGGCCAGAGGGATGGCGGTTCCATGACCTGCTTTGCTCTCTCTCCATCACACCTTGTCAGTCTGAAAGCTTCAAAGGCTCCATTGCCCACAAAGGGAGGAAAACTTTGAGAATTAAGTAGATAGTAGAAATAAATGGCTTGAGTGCAGCAGCCTGGGCTCCTTGGCTCCTCCATCTCCTTTTCCTCCCACCTGGATCAGGAGGGAGGTGGAGAGGAAGGTAGCTGGGACTAATGTTTCTGATCACATCCCAAGTCTAATACAAATGATTTATCTATAAATGTACACTTGGCAGTTGAAATTCACTGAGTCTCTTCCATTCTCATTAAAGAGAGGGGTTCAATGAGAGTCAATGGGGAATGGATACCGCGAGTACTGAGCTAACAGCACACATGGCCCAGAGTCAATGCTCAATGCATGTGAATTCCTTTTCTTTTTTTCTAGCTGAGCTAGGCAGGCAGGGTCTGGCAGGACAGTCCAGTGGCACTTGCCTAGCACTGCCTAGCGTGAGCAAGGCCCTGGGCTCCATCCCCAGCACCCCACCCACCCCCCCCAAAAGTTAAGCATGTCTATTAAAACCACCCTAGCAAACACTTCTACTGTGGACCTGTGAATGACAATTATGAAGCTCCTAGGTAGAGGTTAGTCAAAGGGCTCCTTGAAATACCCCAAATCTGGCCTTCCGTGTGGAGTGGGACTTGGGGAATCTGTTTCAGCAACAGAAACTTATTAGGGAGCCAGTCGCTGAAAACAAAGGGGTGCAGAGCTGGTGTTGCTGCCCAGGTCTCTTCCCTGGATGTGCATAATGGTGGGATGACCCTAGGAAATGCATGCAAACCCCATCCTGTGGGGCCAGGCAGAGGAAGAATCCAACACTTCATTTCATCCGGGTTACAGGCTCCTGCTGCGTAGCTCCCAGGGACGAGTGGAGATGGCATGATACTGATGAGTGTTCATATTTCATTGCCCAATTTTACTATATTCTGAAAATTTAGACTTAAACAAAACCTGACCATCATAGATTTTCCTCCTGACAGCACAGGCACACATCTTTTCCAAAAATGCTTTTAACAGAGCACACAAAGATGAGGTGGGGGCTAAGAGTTCCTTTCACAGTACTCGAGTGGGGCCTGTTTTATTTACTTCCAACTGGGTGACATCATCAGTAAGACAGTGAGAAGACATTGTGACAATTAAGGTGGAAACTCACTAAACCAGGGCTTGGAAACTACACCCCTGAGCTGAACCTGGCTGTAACCTCTATTTCTATGGTCTATGAGAATAGTTTTTATAGTTTTTAAATGGCTGAAAAAGAAATACCCAAAGAAGACTAACATTTGATGACATCATGAAATTATATAAAATTTGAATTCCAGTTCCATAAATAAAGATTTCTGGGAACTCGGCATGCTCATCTATCTGTTTATACATTGTCTGTGGATGACTTCAGGCTGTAACCACCAAGTTGGTGAAGGTGAGAGAGACTACCCACCTACAAAACAGAAAACACTGGTTCTCTGGACCTTTATAAGAAGTTTGCTGAGCCCGCCCTAGCAATGGTGGGCCCCTAGGCTCTGCCACAGGCTCTCCCTCCAGATGTGCTTTGAGAGGGTTGAGAGCAAAGGTGAGATGACGCTCAGAAATGCCCTCTCCCAGCATGCCGCATTGGACACTGTCCTATCCTAAGGCACACGCAGCAGAGATGACTTCGTTGAAAGCAACAGATCTGTGCCTTTCTATCTCTACTCTCAGAAGGTTCTTCTCTGTGTCTTACTTAAGTCTCTTATGTTACTATCATCATTTCTCACAATCCTGGGGAGTTACTCAATCAGAGAAGAAAAACGACCCCCAGTCTGACCTCAGGTAAAGGACAGAAATAGAATGAATGCAGGAGGTCCGGGTCCCAGTAGAGTTTGGGCTGACCTTCCAGAACTGAACTGAGGTCTTTTCTGTTAAGGATGTCACCTCCTGTGGGGCAGTTCTAGCTCAGGACAAGAATTTCCAGGTGCCTGGGTGTTCCAGGTGGGCTGGCCCAGCTGGGACCCTTCTTACCTGCAAGTCCCTTCTGGCGATGAAGCCCTTGCCTTCGGCATCACAGGTCTGGAAAAATTCCTGCGACTTCCTCAGCATGGCCAGCTGGCCTGGCGCCTGCTCCAGGGTCTCCCTGCGCTCCAGGTGGTGCTGCGGACTCAGGCAGGCGCCGCTCCCATCCGGCTCCCCACCAAGTCCCTGGGGTCTGCGGACCACTCTCTCACCAGGGGTAGCCATACGGATCGGCCAACTTCTCTGTCTTTTCCGAACCTAAGTATGAAGATGGGAGAGAAACAGGTGTGACGAGGACAGAGTGGGGCTGGAAAAGAACCAGAGGGGATGAGAGGAAGGTGCAGAGCCAGTCGCCGGTGTGTCCTGACATCTCTTAG
The DNA here is from genome assembly GCF_021218885.2 of Marmota monax. Classification (NCBI taxonomy): domain Eukaryota; kingdom Metazoa; phylum Chordata; class Mammalia; order Rodentia; family Sciuridae; genus Marmota; species Marmota monax. The sequence goes on from NW_026694683.1 coordinate 46,342, forward strand.
CAACCGCCTCTTAATTAATAGAAGCTCAGGACGCAGAAGAAGTGTGCCAGGATCGACAGCTAAGAGATCAGCTGGTCCGCAGGAGGGGAGGAGGCAAGAGTAGAGAAACAGGAATTTCCATATTGGAAGGAGACGGGTAAGGAAGCCTAAAAGCAATTTCTCCTTATTTAAACAGCCACACAACAACTAAAACAGATCCTGATAAGCCAGCCCTTTATTGTTTTCTTAGAGGCAGACACTTTGTCATAGCCTCAATATATACTTTTTTTTTTTTTCATGGAATTTTCACATCCCTTTGAGATGGATATTATTCACTCCCTTTTAGAATCCAGAATAAATCCATTTTACCAATGAGAACATTGAGGATCAGAGAGGTTGAGTGACTTGACCAACATCACACAGCAAGTTAATGCAAAAGCTGAGATTTCAATTGAAACTCATATAACTTGTACAGTATTCCATCTTAATCTCACACTGTCCTAACTTCTCAGCACCACCAAGGGTGCAGAACTTCCCTCGTTCACATGCATTCTCTCCAACATCACTCACAATCAACAGGTTCTTGCTGAGCTCTTACCCAGTACTGCAGACATCTGCCAGGATCATGAGCTCTGCAGTTCAAGTAGGGGAAAGTACAACCTATCCTCAAGGAGCTTCATGTTGAACTGCACTTGCCAGGCCTTGGTGATACCCTAGCCTGTGTTCATCCAAAATAGAACCGAAGACTAACAAAGGAATATTATAAAAAAACTTTATGCCAATAAAATTGGTAATTTGGCTAAGATGGGAAACTCCTTGAAAAACACACCAGAGATCAAAGTTCTCTCAAGAAGAAACAGAGACAAATGACCCTATTAATGAAATTAAACTGATAGTTAAAAATATTCCTATAAGAAAATTTTAGGTCCAAAAGCTAAATTGAAAAATTCTACCAAATATTTAAAGAAGAACTTACACCAATTCTACCCAAGCTCTTCCAAAAAACTGATGTGTAGGAACTACTTTCTAAGAGTATACAAAGGCCAATATTATCCTGACACCAAAAGCTGTAAAAAGATAGTACAAGGAAAGAAAAATACAGTCCAACTTCCCTTGTGAACATAAATGCAAACGATCTGTAGAAAATTTTAGCAGATTGAATCCAACTTCATATATAAAGACAGGGTAGTATATCCTGACCAAGCAGGGTTTATCCCAGGAATGCAAGGATGGCTTAACATTTGAAAACCAATAATACAATTCACCATGCTAACAAATTTAGAAGGAAAAACCTTATGATCATCTTTATAGATGCAAGAAAAGTATTTAACAAAATTCACTCCTGACAAAAACTCTCAAATAACTAGGAATAGGAAGGACCTTTCTATCCCAACCTGAACAAGGGCATCTTCCAAACAAATCAAAAACACCACCAGCTAACATTGTCCCTAATGGTGAAAAACCAACGTTCTTCCCTACCATCCATGAAAAGACAAGAAGGTCTGCTCTTACCACTTCTATTCAGCATTGTGATGAAGATTCTAGCCAGTTCAAGGAGACAAAAAAGAAATAGAAGAAATTCATATTGGAAAGGAAAAGGTAAATCATAGTTAGTCCCAGTAGCATGATTATTCATGTAAAAAAAATTGATGAAGTTCACCAAAGTTACTAGAACTGTAAGTGAAATTGACAAGGTGGTAGGACACCAGCTCTAATCATAAAAATCAATTGCATTTTTCCTATGCCCACGATAAAAAGTTAAAATAGAAATACCACTTACAGTAGCATTTAAAATATGAAATGTTATAGTACTTTTAAACTGAAAGCTGCCAGTCATTGATGAGAAAAGTTAAAGATCTAAAAAAAAAAAAGTGGGGGGGGGGATATGCCATACATATTGGTTGGAAGACTCAATATTAAGAAGCTATTTCTTCCTAAATTCAATATATTTATCTCACTCCCAGTCAAAAGCCCAACAGGCTTTTGTTGTTGTTGTAGAAATTGACAAGTTGACTTACACAGAAAGGCCAAGTGCAGAGAATAGCTAAACACTTTGAAAAAGAACAAAATTGGAAGATGAACACACCTGATTTCAAGGTTTATTATAAAGCTACTGTAATAAAGACAGTGTAGCATTGGCATTAAGAGTCACAAATAGCTCTGTGCAGGCTGAGGTGTAGCTCAGTGGTATACTACTTGTTTAGTATGTGTAAGGCTCTGGGTTCAATCCCCAGCACTGGAAGAAAGTATACAGAACAGAATAGAAAACAGAGAATCCATAAATATATTATAATAATTTGAGGCAAAGACACAAAAGTAAATCAGGGAATAAATGGTAGGGTTTTTTTTTTCAACAAATAGTACCAGAAAAAATGGATGCCCATTTTCAAAAAGAACTTCAAACTATACCTTATATTATATACAAAAATCAACTCAGAATGTACCATGGACCTAAATATAAAGACCAACACAGGAAACTTCAATGAGAAAATACTTTTGTGGCCATAGCTTAGGCAATGATATCTTAGCCCCATAGCAATAGCAAATCCATAAAATCCTGATATATTGAACTTTAACAAAATCCAAAATCTCTGCACTTTGAATGACATTCGTTAAAGAGAATGAAAAGCAAAGCACAAAGTATTTATAAAACACTTATCTGAGAGAGAATTTTGACCCAGAATATATAAAGAACTCTTAAAAACTCATTAAGAAAACAAACTCAAATTTTTTTTTAAGGGGCAAAACTTTTGAACAGGCACTTTATTAAATAAGATACATTGATGCCAATTAACTACATCAAAAGATGTTCACCGACATTGGTCACAAGGGAAATGCAACTGAAAGCCACAATAAAATACCACTACCACTTATTAAAACGGCCAACATTAAAAGAACTTGACCAGACCAATTCTTGGCAAAGATGTGGAGCAATTGGAATTCTAATACATGGCTGATGGGGATTTTAAAGGGAACAACCTCTTTAGAAAATCTTTGGCAGCTTTATAAAAAGTCAAGCTCTCACTATATGATCCAGCCATCCCATTCATAAATGTAGCCAAAATAATAAAAGCATGTGTACATACAAAGACTTGTACATGAATGTTCATAGCACTTTGATTTATAACAGTCCAAAACAACAGTCCAGACATTCACCAAGAGGTGAATGGATAAAGTGATTGTGTGGCATATCTGAAAGGCCAAGGTTCGTGGTAGGAGATTAAAATGCACACACACAGATAGCAGTGACAAAGATGAAGCACCTTATTGCAAGCTGGTGCTAGGTTATATAGAAAGTGAAAGTCAATTATCTTAAACCAGGAAGCTCCCGGGGCCTATCATAGTAAAGGTCAGGTCATCACCTACGGTGCACGCACATACGCCTTGCATTAGATTCATGGGGATCACGAACTATTCACGAAGATGGGAGGACCAATTAGAAAATTTTCAAAACAACTTGTTATCCGCCCACTGGCAACTTGCCTGCCACCATGTCTGAAAGGCCTGGGGAGTTCTCAGGGAGACTCCCAACAATATCCATATGATGGAAAGCTACTCTGCATTGCAGGGAATGAGCTCAGCAACAAAATGGATAAATCTCAAAATAAGCGTGAGAGTAAAAAAAGCCAGAAAAAAAAAAAGAAAAACAAGCACATGTTATATGATTCTATATACATATTTAAAATTCTAAAAAATGGAAACTGATGTATAATGATATAAAGAAAATAGGGGAGGGAGAGGGGGATGAAAAGGAGAAAAAAGCAGGGCAAAAGAAAATTTGGGGATATATGTGGATATGTTCACTGTCTTAATTTCACGAGTATGATATATGAATCCATGAGTTTCATGGATTTATTTAGTTGGTTAGTGTTATGGTTTGGATGTGAGGTACCTCCCAAAAGCTCACTGTGAGACAATGCAAGAGGGTTCAGAGAGGAAATGATTGGGTTGTGATTAACACAATCAGTGCATTAATCTCCTGATGGTATTAACTGAGTGGTAACTGGAGGCAGGTGGGATGTGTCTGGAGGAGGTGGGTCATTGGGGGCATGGCTTTGGGGTATATTCATACTTGACAAGTGCAGATCTCTCTCTCTCTCTCTCTCTCTCTCTCTCTCTCTCTCTCTCTCTCTCTCTCTCCCCCTCTCTCCTTTCTGATCATCGTGTGAGCTGCTTTCCTCTGCCACATTCCTCCACCATGATGTTCTGCCTCACCTTGAGTCTCAGGGAATGGAGCCTGCTCTCTATGGAATGAAATCTCTGAAACCATGAACTCCTAAATAAACTTTTCCTTCTCTAACATTATTCTGGATGGGTCTTTTAGTCACAGCAGTGAAAAAGCTCACTAAAACAGTTACGTCCAGTAGTCCCTCTGTATCCACGAGGGATTGGTTCCAGGATCTTCCAAGGAGAACCAAAATCCATGGGTGTTCAAGTTCTTTTTTATAAATGGTAAAATAGTTGCATATAATCTATATGCCCCAACTTGTATACTTTAAATCATCTCTAGGTTATTTATAATACCTAGTATAGTAAGATGTTATGTAACTGATTTGTCCAAGGAATAATGACAAGCAAAAAAATTTGGATGTGTTTGGGGTAGAAGCAATTTTCCCCAAATACTTTCAATCTGCAAGTGTACTGAATGCAGAACCTACATACATGAAGAGCTGATCGTGTTTAATCCTCTATCAGATATGTATTTTATTATTATTTTTATTTTTAAATGTATTTTATAAATACACATGTATATATAAATACACATATCAAAACTTAACAAATTGCTGTCTTTTTTTTAGAGTTTGAAAAAATCCAATACTTTGGTTATTCTTTTTTTTTTTTACTTAAGTTATTCTTGAATTATGCATTTCTATTTATTTTAGAGTACATAAAGTGACTGGGAAAGCAAATTTTCAGTTCCCTTCTATAATATGATCATTTTTTTAAAAAGGCGTAGATTTAAAATATGTGCAGTTTATTGTATGTCAATAGCTCAATAAATGTATATTTTCAAAAGAAGAAAAATGAGTCTGGGTCAGAAGCTTCCTCTATCTCTGCAGGCCTCAAAAATGTAACCCAGCCTATTGTATTTATCCCCCAAATTCTTCCTTTTACATTCAATTCTGGCAATCAGGAAATGACTGAAAATGTAGCAATTTCTCTGTGGAAATTTTCAGTCTGCTTGTTGAGGGGACCTACATGAACCCTAAAAATAAAGAAGCTGGACAGAGTCCCTCCTGAAGGCCACTTATCTGTGGCAAGTTCAGCCTCCTTTCTCTGACCTCGTATGCTCTGGCTTGGCTTCAAATCTTTGCCCAGTGTCTGTGGGTTTTTCAAGGGCAACGAGAGACAAAACAACAGAAGAACATCTACTTTCATTTCAAAATAAAGTGGAAGCTCTGTCATGAACTCAGCCATCTCACATTTGGATGAAGCCCAAGGAAGCCTTAATCTTCAGGCTAGACGGGGGTTTTTGTCTCAAGGATTTTCCATTAAACCAGCAGGGAGTACAAACATAAAAGGGAAGGGTGAGCATATTCCAAAGACAAAGGGAAAAGGCCATCGCAAAGGAAGAGGAAAAAGAAAATGTGTTGGTGCTAGGGATGGAAACTAGGGCCCCACACACGCCTAGCGCATGCTCTACCACAGAGCTACCCACCCCCACTTTTTACCTGCCAGCCTCCATGAGTGTTCCCAGACTTCTCTTTCCCCCTCCAGAATGGTTCCATGAAAGGCTTTATATGCAGATGGAAATTATCCAGTCCTTAAACATTTAGGAAGATTTCCCAGATACCCAGAGTAATCCTGGCAGCTTAGGAACTATTCAATCAGAAAGTTCATAGACCCAACCTAAATCCTTTCTAGGGGTTCTACGTGAATTCCCCCCTTAATCTGGGCTCAGTGGGATGGAGAATAGCACTACCTCCCTCCCCATCATACCTGTTGCAAACTTGAAAGCAATCACTAAGTCACCCTGATTTCCTTTAAATCCCTCCTGCAACAGACTGTTAGGAAATCAAAAGTGCCAAAAATATCCCCAGGAGCTATTCAGATTTCTTTAATTGTTCAGGCTTCAGTAGGAGAAACACTCCATGTGCAGCAGTCTCATTGACTGACTCTGAGCTAGCAATGTTGAAGGGAGGCAGAGACAGGGGGTCTTGCCAAACTACGGGGCCAGGGGGGGGGGGTGGGGGTGGAGGGTTGCCGAGCAAGGGGTTTCCATCACAGCTCTAACATAAATGGAAGCAGGATGCTCAGCATGTAGTAGGTTCCCTGGGAAGGAAAGTTAAGGAAGAATCAAGGCCTCAAATGAGAGGTGTTTACCTTTCCTAGGGTTGCTGTCATAAAGGGCCATAAAGGCAGTTTCTTTCAACAACAGAAACTCATTTTCTCATCTTCCTGGAGACTAGATGTGGAAATCAAGGTATTAGCCAGGCGATGCTCCATTTGAGACTCTGGGTAGAATCCTTTCTCCTTCTAGCTTTTGGAGCTGGTCATCCATTTTTGGCCTCCCCTGGCTTGCAGCAGTATCATTCTAATCTCTATCTCGATGGTGATATGAGCCTCTATTCAAATCATCATCCCCCCTTACAAGGACTCCTGCCATATTGGATTAAAGGCCCATACTAATGATCTCACCTTCACTTGACTGACTACAATTTCAATGACCCTATTTTTTTTTTTTTTTTTTTTGGTACCAGGGATTGAACTCAGGGGCACTTAACCACTGAGCCACATCCCCAGCCATTTTTTAATTTTACTTAGAAACAAGGTCTCACTGAGTTGCTTAGGACCTTGCTAAGTTGCTGAGGCTGGTTTTGAACTTGTGATCCTCTTGCCTTAGCCTCCTGAGCCTGGGATTACAGGCATGCACCACTGTGTCTGACCTCAGTGACTTTATTTTGAAAGAAGGCTGTATGCTAAGGTAAACAGAGGTTGGGAATTCAACATATCTTTTTGGGAGATGGAATTCAACCTATTTCACATGGATGACCCTGTCACAAAGATTTGAATGGAAGTGGTTTGTTGGAAGGGACAGGAAATCCTGTTCAGGGAGTGGGAAGTGAAATGAAGAAAGAAGGCAGTCACGAAAGGGTGCCACAGCCAGTCAGCTACCAGACAACTGGCTCTGGGCTATTGGAGCTTCATTCCTCTGGAGAACTCTGCAATTTGGTGCAGAGCACACAGATCACTGATCCAACCCAAGAGGCAAAGAGCTGCGGTATTTACACACTGACCCCCATCAGCCATTGGGTGAGGCTGCTCCTGAGTGGGGTTAATTCCACAGCATTCTAGCATTCTTGCATGTTATGGCTCTGGAGAAACTCCCCGGCAGTCACAAACATTTCAGATGGAAATTGCCAGAGGACACTGACATGGCCAGGCCCCAGTGACAAGAGTAGAGCACTGACAACATCTACAGGGGCATGAAGGAAGGAGAGGCTCTGGGCCACCTCCATGGCAGATTGAATAGGCCCTAACCCTACTTTTTTTTGCTAGGGAGAGAGAATATGGAGGGTGAGGTAGGGAAAGGTAGACAAAAGAAGCTCAGAGAACTTCATTTCTCTTCTTTCTCCCCATGGAAAAAGGAATACCGCCCTGCTTGAGCTGTTTAAAGGTCATGTAGCAAAGTGCTAAGAGCCAAATGGTCCTAGGTCCAAATCCTGGCTCCACCACTTCCTAGCAGTGTGACACTGAGTGAGTTATGTAACCTCTCCAGGCCTCAATTTCTCCATCTGTAAAATTCAGAAGGCAGCATCCACTCCATGAAAGGACTAAAGCAGCTTGAAACTCATAAAACACTTAGAAACCAGACCTGGAACAGAGTGAACAGTTGGGAAATGTTAGCTCTTATGATTACGTCTAAGGCATTTCCAGAATTATCCTTTTCAGTTCAAAATTCTGATAGTGAGATGACTCCTTGGGAGGTAATGAAATAATGAAAGGCACAAAGTAATATCAATACTAATCGCACTTTGCAGTTTAAAAAGAAATTCACTTTGACAATTTCATTTCATTTCCAATTCTGGAAATGTTTTAGAAATAATCACAAAAGATGACATTTCCCAGTGGCTCACTATGTGACAGGCATAATTTCTAGGTTCTTTATATGTTTTAAGTTGCTTCGTCCTCTTGTGAAGTGAGTGCTGCATTTTATAGATGGGGAAATGGACGCCTGGAGAGGTTACCTAACTAACTCAGTGTCACACAGTGAGGCTCTCAGGACTGATCCTCTTTTTTTCTGCCTTATTAATGAGAATCTCAGGATCCAATAGGTTAAGTGCTCTGTCCAGGGTCATGATTAAGCAGGACTGGGACTCAAACTTACCACTAAAGAGAAGAGAAAATATCAGGTGCATAATGGGGTTCCATTTGGTTTTTTGGGAGACTCAACAAAGGAAAGACTTTTTATTTCTTCTCCTCTTATAAGAACACACCATAGGTCCTCTCTAGCTGTTACTATTGTAGATAACTTCATGGCCCCATTCCAAGTCCACCTCCTCTCATAAATCTTCCCTGACCACCCAGTCTGGACTGCTTGGGCTCTCTATTTCTCTGAGCACCTACTGACCCTTTCATGCATTAGATATTCAGACACACTGCTTTGTCAGGTTGGTTATAGATTCCAAGTGTACAGAATATGTCTTATTTCATCCTTGAAGACAGAGGGGCTCCATCTCAATACCTTTCAGTAAATACAAAATTGATATTTGATTATTTAATTGAATAAAAATCCCACCAATTCCCAGCTTGGTACCTTGCATTTAACAAGTGCTCAATAAATGCACATGAACTTCTTAACTGACCATTGAGAGGAAGGACTGACAGTGGTATAACAAAAAATGCATATTTGATCTTTGTTTCTGATTCCTGGCACAGAGCTCCAAAATCTTTGGAATTTCCTGCATGCTAAGGTTATTTATAACCAGCCCCTTTCAAGTACCCTTGAGTTTAAGCTAATGCTGTGACCCTTGGTGGGACCCATGGATAGCTGCAGAATTGGATTAGAGGTTGGAACTGTCCCCTCACCTCTGGGGAAGGGAGATGGCCTGGAGCTTGAGATCAGTCACTAATGGTGAATGACTTAAGTCCCTAAATGATGGATTTGGAGAGCTTCCTGGAACCCAAAGAAGGCATGGAAGCTCCATGTTGCACCCCCATAGGGCCTTCCCTGGCCCTATGCATCTCATCCATGGGCTGTTCCTTAATTGCATCCTTTATAATAAGCCAATAATAATAGGTAAATCACTTTCCTTAGTTCTGTGAGCCATTCCAGCAAATTATTGAATGTAAAGAGGGAATTATAAGAATCTCTAAATTTATAATTGGTTAGTTAGAAGTATGTGCAGAAACCTGGGGACTTGTGACTAGTATGTGACATAGGTGCAGTCTTATGGAACTCAGCCCTTAGCCTCTGGGATCTGTACTAACTCTGGAAGGCATCAGAATTGAATTAAATTATAGTACACACACTTGGTATTAGAAAAAGACATTAAAATATTTAACAACCAATTATCCAGAGTAGGGGTGGGAGAAAGGCGTGATTTGTAGCATCTGTCTATTTCTGTGGTATCAATATTCCCATCAGACCCAATATCAACCTACCAGCAATTAGTTGGCTCTCAGCAAGAAAGAAACCTTATTTCTGCACAGAGTATCATGAGAAGATCTCTATCCCTGGTACTGTTTCCAAAGGCCATACTAGCTAATACGTTTTTATGTTGGGCCTCTTCTGCCTTAAACTTATAGTGCAGGGCCCATTATTAAATCAATCTTAGAACTCAGGGGAAATGTGCTTTAATGAAACCCTAAGGTGTCACAGGTGGCTTACCAATTATTCACACCTGTGCTTTCCCATACTTAATGGGACCAGGAGATGAGGCAGAGATAAGGATCCCTTCAGTGAAGAATGGAGAGGGTGACCTGCTTCTACTTAGGGCCCCTTTCCTCACCCCATTGCCCAAGACTAAAGAATGCAGCACAGGAAACAACCAGTCCAGAAATGAGATCCTCCCTGTTCTCTTTGGAACTGTTATTTACTTCTTGGACTTATAGTAAAGGTAGGGGAAGCTTTGGAGAAACACTACCTCTTCTTGGACAGCCCCCTTACTACGATAGTTAAGAATGCAGATTCTAAGGCTAGACTGCTTGGGTCAGGAGCATACAGACAGCTTTACTGAGCTTTCTGAACCCCACTTTCCTCATCTGTGAGATGAAGAGTCAGCATAGTATCTTGTGAGTATTAGCCTTATTATTATTATTATTATTAACTATTATTGAAATCAAATTGCCTTCCTCCACTCCTGGTTACATTTAGCAAAACTAAGTAACTGAAGAAGAAAAACCCAAACAACTATAATCAGGAGGCCCTTAAGTCTAACACTGACTCTCCAGCTGGATGGATTCTGTGGTGTGACCTTACCAGCCCTAGCCACTAAGAAGATGGACATGACCCACCATCCCGGATGAAGGGGCAGGTATGTGGAGGCACCATTGACAGAGGCCATCTCTGCAGCCTGCAGTCTGCTGCAGCTTATGCAATGCTCCACCCAGCATCCTTTCTCCTCAAATTAGGTCCAATTTCCTTGTTCTGGCCTCCAGGGAGACAGGGAACAGCTGTCCTACCTCTATAAAATAACTCTTCCAGGTCTGGATAACTATTATTAAACATCCCCCTTCACACTTCCCTTGCTCTATTATAAGATACATTAAAGGCCCTTGCTAATGGTTTGAGGTCTTCGTGAGATGGTTGCTGTTCACCCTAATTCCTCTAATAATTAGTGGTTGTAAACCACTTTGAAGATAAAAGGCATTTTATAAAAGCTAAGTCCCATTATGATTAGCTTTCCAATACTTCTTACTGATGCTGATGAGCACATCAAAGCCAGACACAGTCACAGCATGATATCTGGTGGTTAATTAGATGTATTTCAAGGCAGCTGGTATATATTAAAGAAACTGCTGCAAAATTTATCAACATTAAGAAAGTGTCCACTTTCTTCCTAATATGAACAAGCTCTTTTCAAAGGCTGTCAGCGGTGATGCCTGCAAGACAGGAGTCCGGAGAGACCCAGTGCTAATACATGCTCTGGGCCTGGAAGAGAAAGGCCCAGTAACAGCACCTGACTTTGAACATCTTATCCTTGTTGACAAGGCATGTACCATGCCTTGCTTTGTTTTGTTTTTGCAATTGTGCTGTGATATAAGCAAGTAAAGTAACACAATCCCTGCTTTATGGATGAACAAGCTGCATAAGGTCATGGATTTTCAAGACATTGACATCAGTGTGGTGTAGCAGAACACAGTTAAGGCTCAGACCTATTATCAAGGTGACATTATTGATGTTCCTTTCAAATGCTCTCAAATATTTGTGCATCCTCCCCCTGCGTCTGTGTGGTTTTGCTTCTCATTCCCGGCACCTGCGACTCTTAGAAGGTGGACCCTTAAGCTATTGAAGCCACTTTGTCCAAAGGGACAGAGCAAGAAGTACCCAGAAGCTCCTTGACCCTTCCAAATAGCTCTTAGCCAATGACCTAATTGCCTCTCAAAAGCCCCATTTCATAATACTATCCAACTTGGAACAAAAAGCCCAGTACCCCTGTTCTCAGTGGGGACAAAGTCTGAGTTGTTTTTTTACACTCTAGAATACTTTGTAGGACAAGACAAAGGCTGGAACTTTCTGAAACTTTGCCTGAGCTCTCACTCTGTCTGACTTCTTCATCCTCCCTTACAGAGTTCTCATGGGAACTTTTCCTCCTTAAACCACCTCTCTGAGTCAATGTCTGGAAACCCATCCTAAGACAACTCTCTTGACTCCACATTAATGAGAACATTTTGGATATTTTATATGGAATATATTCTTACAGATTCCCTTAGGTACAAATCTTCCTTTCCAGCTCTCCATACACACACACACACACACACACACAAGTGTGTGTGTGTGTGTGTTTTCTGTGTCTGCCCTATGCCTTCAACTCTTAGCTCTGTAAGCAGGATGTTCCAACTGCTTCTGGAAAAATGAATTATTATACTCTGCCCAGCCACGTGAAAGGCACTGAACCAGGGAGGGCCAAGGAAGAGACATGTTTAAGACTTTCATTTCTTTGGTGAACTTACTTATCAGAGGGACATGATTAGAGCCATGTGTGCACACAATGAAAACTACAAGAGCAAATGATTCTTGGAGTGGTACCCCCAAATGAAGCCACTTTCTAATGATTCTCCATACCATTCAATTATGGCTCATTTACTTAAATGTTTGAATCTGAAGCTACTCTTGAATATTTAAGAAAATGAAGGTCAAGATAATCCAAATGAGTAGATAATTCAAAAAAAGGAGTTTTAAAATTTAAATCTAGTTTGCATTACTATTATTATTATTGTTGTTGTTGTTGTTATTAATTTTTATAGTATCACTTTAGGAAGCTGCCTAAGAAAGTTAAGAAATCTGCCCTACAAAAATAGCTAATTAGTAATAGAGTACGAATTCAATTTTAATTTGCCTGACTCTTTAAATTTTGTTTCTTTATTGGTCACATGGGGCTAATAATAAGTCTTACCTTGCAGAATCTTTGTGAGGATTAAACAAAAATAATGTGTATAGCCTACCAAAATACCTGTTACAATAAGCACTACAGAGTAATTGGCATTATTAGTCCCAAGTGGAATATCATTGATCCCCAGGATATCCCTATAATTTGGATGTGGCTTGTGCCCCAAAGGTTCATATGCTGGAAGCTTGGTCTCCAAAGCAACAGCATTGAGAGGTGGTGGGTCCTTCAAGCAGTGGGACCTAGTGGGGGGTGAAGGGATGAACACTGGCCCCTTGGGATGGTTTGGGTCTCACAGAGTAGACTAGCTGCTCCCAGAGCAGGTTTCAATAAAAAATGGAGCCTGGCCCCTCCCTCTTGTTTCCTCTCCCACCATGTGACCTCTGTGGGTCCCACATATTCGTGTCATGGGATGCTATCAGCCATGAAGCCCTCACCAGAAACTGATGCTTGTACCCTGCTCTTGGACCTCCAGATCTGTGACCAAACCTCTCTCCTCTTTCATTTGTAAAGAAACCAGCCTTGCATATTTTACTTTAGCAATACAAAGCAGACTAAGATAGGCAATTTATATGTATATTTTAAAAGATACATAATACCACACTAATTTCCAGGAAACCATTAAATAAACCCATGAAACACCAAGGAGATCTACCTAAAATGCAGACCTGATTGTTACTTTCAGGATGTATCTTAAACACACAGGACAACTACTATCTCCTTAGTGCCATCTCCCATCTCCCCTCCCACATTCTCTTCCCTCCAAATTATTTCCTCTTCCCTCCACTCTTTGGTGCCTTGGCATTTTCAAACATATTGCCTACTCATCTGGCATTCCCTGGCCGTCTGTCTGAGCTAAGTCCTACTAAGACTTAATGTCTTAGTCCATTTAAGCTGACATGACATTTAAGCTGTGCCCTGAAGGTTCACATGTTGGAAGCTTGGGTGGCCTTTAAACAACAGAAATGTATTTCTCACAGTTCTGGAGGCTGGAAGTCTGAGGTCAGGTGCCAGCATGGTTCTCATCAGAACCTTTTCCAAATGGCCGGCTGCTGACACCTCACAGGGTCCTCACATGGTAGAGGGGGGCTTGGGAGTTTTCCTAGTTCTCTTTTATGAAGGTAAAAATCTAATTTATGAAGGTAGTTCTCATGACCTAATTGCCTCTCAAAAGCCCCATTTCATAATACTATCCAACTTGGGGATTAGGTTTCAATGTATGCATTTTAGAGGATACCATTATGATTCAGTCCATATAGCACTCTGCCCCAGGTACCCCCAAATTCAAGCCCTTCTCACATGCAAAATACATTCATTCTAACCCAGCAGCCTCAAAGGTCTTAATTTGTTCCAGCATCCACTCAGTCTGATGAATTCAAGTTCTCAAATCTAAGAACTCACTGTCTGAGCTCACAAACAGAGTGGCCTGCATAGCCACAGGTTCTGCATCAGCAGCCCGAACAAACCAAGAGTGGAAAAATATCTTAAAAATAATAAAAACTGTGTCTGTACTGAACCCATTATTCCCTAAATAATACAGCATAACCATTATTTACATATCATTTGCATTGTTTTAGGCATTATAAGTTCTCTGGATGTGATTTAAAGTATACATGAGGATGTGAGTAGGTTACAGGAAAATACTATGCCATTTTTATATAAGCAACTTGAGTATCTGCAGATTTTGCTATCTGCAGGGGTCCTAGAACCACTCCCTTCTGATGCTGAGGGACAACAGTTATTTAAAGCAGCAAGAATGGCAGAATGTAGGGCCTGGAATTTCGAGGCCTTTGGAGGCAGATCAAACATGCTGCAGACTGTCTATCTCTCCTTCCTCACTCACCTGTGGCTCCCTGCTCTCTGAGAACTGGTAATCTCTTCACTTCTGGAAGGCGCTTTTGCTACTGGTGATTTGAACTCCACCTAGGAAACACAGAAGAGATGAATCACATCTTGTTTTCCACTGGGGACCACGGTGCAAGGGGCTTCCTGGAAATTTGGGGGAAACTGGTGAGAAACATCCCTCCTAACAGGGTTGCAATGTCCCAGAAGAAAAAGGCCTTGTCCCTTCCTCTTCCAGGCTTTGAAGAGAAAAAAAGAAGGCTCAGGTGTAGCACTGGTAAGTCTGCTTAGCAACCCCAAATCTGGAGACTGTGTCTAGGCTGATGAGGTCAGAGCCTTGTGCAGGAGAAGTAAGTAGACTAGGGACAAACTGATCACCCCTTCCCAGGAGCACCACCTCTCAGCAAGTTTTCTTTTTCTTGCATCCAATCCATAGATGCTGTTTGCACCACTGAAGTTTTGAAGACAGAGAGTAGAATTGTGGCCAGACTCACTTCCAAAAGAAAGAAATGCAGTGGGGTTATGAGAAAGTCTAAAGGACCCACAAAGAGAGCAAGCTAAAAGTGATTGCTATGATTTAGTTGTGGTTTGTCCCGCAAGGGTTCATGTTTTGGAAACTTGGTCCCCAGTGTGGAGATATTGAGAAGTGGTGGAACCTTAAGAGGTGGAGTCCATTGGGAAGTCACTGGGGATGCTGCCTTCAAAAATAATTTATTCTTGTGGTACCCTGAGTTGGTTCTCACAAGAGCAAGTTGTTATAAAATCTGGAGCCTGACCCTAAATCACTCTGGTTTCTGTCTTGCCATGTGATTTCTTATTTTCACATGTTCTCCCTCCATGATGCCATCTCTCTCAATGTGACCTAGCCAGGGGAACCTTTCCAGAGCCAATAGCATGCTGTTTGGACTTTCAGCCTCCAATTGGTGAGCTTAATAAACTTCTTTTCTTTATAAAGTACCCAGCACCACGTATTGTATTATAATAACAGAAATAGACTAATACAGCATCAGAGGAGGAACAGGCTTTGGCTCAGGGAGAAGACAAACCTTCTTGACTAGAGCAATTTGAAGGTTTTAAGACTGAACTAGGAAAGGAACTTTGCAGAATGCTTTGCCTCATAATCTAGAGGCATGTTTGAAAAGACTGGAGATAGCAATAGTGATTGCAAAGGACATTAGAATTATCTATCCCATTGTATGCTAAGTCCAAAGTTCAACCCACACTAGATCTGACAGACCAAATATATATATTACCATTGAATACAGCCTTGGTGGAGCTCATGTACACAATCCATCTGAGGAATATTCTTCAAGTACTTCTCATTCTATATGAGGTAACAGAGTGCTTGAGTGTTCTGTTTATTCAATGAATATTTACGAGGTGCAGACCCTCCTTTGGGTATCAAAGGATTAGTAATAGGCAAGTTTAGCAAATGTTGTCTTCATGGAGCTTACATCATAGGAGAGAGACAGGCAATAAACACCAGACACTATCAGATAGTGAAATGTACTTGCAGAAGATAACCCCTTCTTTAAGCCCCCTGGGGTACCCACTCCAGTCCCCCGACCCACTGGCATTGCTACTAGGATGCTGCAGCAGCCACAGAGGGGAGGCTCCACCCTCTAGTTGTTTCCCAGGCAGGAGCCCACAGCAAAGCCAGGGGAGTAGAAGGACAGGAAGAGATTGCTGCCCTGTCCTGCCCATAGCTGCCAACTCCTGGGATCTTATTTAGAAAAAAAAAAAACTATTTGGCCAAACATACGATGTTAATAGTATTATTTCTAGATGGTAATCCTAAGAAATTATTTTTATTTTCTTCTGAATCTTCTAACTTTTTTATTATTACAATTTATTGTGTTTGCCATAAGGAGAGAAAAACATTTTTCAATGATTGGTATACCCTAACTAAATTAAGAAGAAATACATTTGAACAAGTAGGCAGGGAGCAGATCTTGGGGTGATGAATAACATTTCACTATGCCGTTTTAAGGTTTATGAAGCAATTTCACAAACACATTTCCTTCAACTTGCAAGACTTTCTCAAGGTCACATAGAAAATAAACCTTAGCACAGGAAAGTGATCTGCAGGTCCCAGATTCCTAGGCCATTATGTTTTCCATTACTGCACAGCCCGTCTGTAGCTGACCTTACTTTTCTTCACAGATGAAGCCCCGAGAAAGCTGCTGAGCACCCTAGGTCCTAACTCTCCTCCTTCCAACCATGCCCTCTCCTCCAGAAGCCAAACTGATTCATACAGAACTAGTTTGTACTAAGCACCTGCCAGGCACTGTTCTGGGTACTTGGAGTAACTGCAATAAAAGAAAGTTATGAGGTATTATGCAAGTGACCAGCATCAAAGGAGGCTGACTGGATGGGGGCACAACCCCCTCACTTGGTCCAGCCATGTATTGTCACTGATTGAACCAAGACAGGTCAGACAGATACTCTAAAATGAAGACTAACTAACTACCAAAAGCCTGCCTGATTCTTAAAGGTAGTCTATTTTAGATGGAGAGATATACAAAGCCAAATGAAAAGTTAATTAAAGACATGGCATACACTTGCAATCATGAAACAGCCCCCTTATGCTCTCTCTGGAACTTAGTGGGGCTTACCAACCAGATCATTAGAGAGGTCCCGAGTCCACACATCATGGTCTCTGGGAGAGGTCACAGGAGGCTGGGAATGGAAAGAAAGGGCACAACCAGACAGAAAGTATGTTGCTAACAATATAAGGCAGAGACACAGCTTTCAATACTACAGGACATTGGGGTGGATGGGATGGGAGAAGGCAGCTGAAATGTCAGGATCCATTTCTGTGAGGGAGGTGAGACTCAGAGTGGGCCTCAGAGACTGAAATGGATTCAGATGGTCTTCATGGTAACCCCATTCAGCAAGACCAGGGAAGGCTTAGCACAGTCTTTGGGCCTCTCTTTCCTGAGGCTGGTGGCTGGATTTCTGGCCCCTCTCCCATCTTGGGTCTTGGTTGGTGGTGAGGGCTGGGGTCCCTCCATCCTGTCTACAGGTTTTTAGGTGTCTCTCTGCCAGGAGTGCTGCTAGAACCCCAAGATTGATGAGGACCCCTGACAGTACTGGGCAAATCAACTAATGCTGACGATGCCTGGCTGGTTAGTTTGCACACACGCTGGGTTTTTATTGCAGTATTTCTATAAGCAAACCTCAAAAACTTCCAGGTGCTGGAGCCCAGTGGGGACAGAAAATTCAAGGTATTGGAGTTTGCCGGAGCTATCTCTGCAAGCTGGGCTAATGTGAGCTCCCTGGCACATAATCTAATGAACAATAACAACAATAATTATCATACCATGAATGACAGCCAACTTTCATCTACAAAGTCTACAAAGATGTTTGTAATCTATGCCTATCATTTATGAGTTAATGTCTTAGTTCGTAACACACAAACATTATTATATGACTTTCAAAGACTGTACTATCTTATTGTAATAAAAACATGCCAGCTGTTATAGATCCTGGCTGATAGCTGTTGGAGGGCTGGGTCTGGAGATGCTACATGTCTCATATATAGCCTTCCATGTGACAGTCATCCTCAATGGCACTTTAGTCTCCAAAGCATTCCCACTTGGTACAGAGACTTTTGAAAGGCCAATGAGAGCCTTAGATGAAGACTCAGGAGCTTGGGCTCAGTTCCCATGTTGCCATGGATGGACCTAAGTCTGTGTTTTCTCTCTGTTAAGAACAAATGGGGGAACGTGAAAGGAATGGAGGAACTTTCGATAGGGCAATGGGGAGGGAGGGGAATGGAGGGGGCATGGGGGTAGGAAATACAGTGGAATGAGTTAGACATCATTACCCTAAGAACATGTATGAAGACATGAATGATGTGAAAATGTATACAACCAGTGACTTGAAAAATTGTTGCTCTATATGTGTAATATGAAATGAATTGCATTCTGCCATCACATATAACAGATTAGAATAAATAAATAATTTAATTAAATTTTAAAAAAGAACAAAATACTTTGGATTTAGATGGCTCTGGGTTCAAGCTTTCACTCACTACCTGTGTGAGCCTCACCAAGTAATCAAACTTCGAGCCCGTTTCCTCCTTAAACATGGATAATAACAGCATGTCTTTGTAAAAGTCACTGTGAAGATAACAAGATTCACAGCTCAAGATGGGCTTAGTGCATAGTGGGGTCCATACTAAGTGCTAACTATGTGCTAATAATGTTATTGTTTCTGTTAGAGGACAAGGCACAGTGCACCTACAGCCTAGGTCAGAATCTGTGGCATAGAATCGTCCCTCTTTGGGCATGAAATCAGCAAGCTTTAGCAGGGTGGGGCTGAGGCCCCAGGAGAGGGCACCTGTGTGGGGAAGGCAGGCCTCTCCCTTGAGCAGCAGGGTTTGTAGCGAAGCGCTTCCTGCATCTGGTACAGATGGCATTGGCCTGATCCTCATCCCTAGAATTTCATTGTCCAATGCAGTAGTCACAAGCCACATGAGGCTATTGAGCATTTGACATGGGGCCAGTCCAAATTGTTATGCAAGAGTAAAATACATCCCAGGTCTCAAAGTCTGAGTTCTAAAGAAAGGAATGTAAAAATCTCAATCATTTTTAATGATAAAAAATTATCATGCCAAAATGATGATATGTTGGGTATACTGGGTTAAATTACATGTTGTTAAGATTAATTTCAACTCACTTTTTTACTTTCTTCATCTGGCTATTAGGACACTGAAAGCTGGACATGTGGCTCAGGTCGCATTTCCATTGCACAGTGCTGGTTGGGACTGTGAGCTCCATGAAGACAGAGACTTTGTTCAGATCCCTGCTGTCACCCCAGCACCTGGAATGATTTCTGAATGAAGGGGTGATCCAGTGAGTGTGTGAGGCCCAGGGACAAGCTTATAAGAAGCCAGGGGTCACACTTGAGCAGATGGGGACAACTCCTGGGCCGTTTGATTATGTAAAGATGAGGAAACAGGCTATAAAGATAATAAGAACTTGTCCCCGGTCAGAATTTAAATTGAACACATCTTAACCTATGCTCTTGCTACTGAATCCCGTTACCTCCCATAGTCACTGTAGAGTTACAGAAAGAAAACTATATTTAGAATTAAAAAAAAAAAAATCACATTCCCTCAGATTACCCTTTTTGATCTAATCTTGTGTATATCACCCGGCTTTCTTGGGTCTTGGCTTCTTAGGTCCTCATTGGTATCCCATGTAAAAACCACAGTTTCTGTCCATCTCTTTTTAATGATGTAGAGCCGTAGGAAACCCCGTCCTAGAAGGTATCTCAAAGGCTGAGCCCTACATCCTTCCTAATTCTCCTTTCCTCTCTCTCTTGCTCCAAAAACTGCTCTCTGACAGAGGTTTCTTTGCATCACACATATAAGTGATTGTTTATCTTAAGAGTTCTCTTTGATTTAACTTGATTTCTGATGTTTTTCATCAGAAGTCAAAACCTTGCAGACTCTTCCCTTGATCCCATAATGAAATTTCCTAAGAGATATTTAGTTCTAGAAACAGCCTGATACCACCCTCCCTTTCAAGAAAAAAAAAAAAATCTAAAATAACAAGCATCCTGCCATATTCAAATAAACATCTCAGGTGGAAAGTGGATCTGTTTCCCTTATATCTGCTTTTAAAGCTCTGTTGCCATCCATACAGATGAATGTCCTACACTGAGGTCCTTAGCATACCACCAGCCTCTCATGTTTCTACACATGTCTTGAAGGGATTCTGATGCTGTGTTAGCATTTTCTTCTATTTATTCCCCCAAATTGTTCTTTCTTGAGTTCTCTGATTTGCTTTCACCTGTGGCTGTTGAGTAAATTCCCCACTGACTTGGTCCCTGACTCCCCACATTGAGATTTTTGGAAAAGAATTCCCAATCCTAACTCAAGAGCCTCTTGAATTTTATGTCTAAGCAAAGAATATGTTGGAGCCCAAACTGACTCCTCGGGGAAGAACATCTCACCCACTGGCCCTAGGTAAAATGTTCGCTCTACTTCTGATCAGGGGATAAGGAAAGATTTGCCAGAATCAACTGTGTCATTGAGGCAGAGCCATTTTTCAACATGCCTGATGCAGGATTCAGATCCCACTTAAGCACTTGCCTGTGACTCGGCGACTTATTGAGTCATTACAAATTTTTGATCCCTTTCTCCAGACTCCTAGCAGAGAGTTGACTGCCCAGCACTTGCTGGTGCTTAAAGAATGTGTGTGAGTCTCCAAAAGCAGCCAGTATGGGGTCAGCAAATCTGCTTCCTCCAAATAATAATCTGCTGAATTCCAAAGCCAAACCAATTCACCCAGTGTCTTGACTCAGAGACAGAAGGACCTCTAGTACAAGATGTTGTGTTTAATAACAGATAAAAAAAGCAAGGGCCACGTTATCCTTGCTCTCAAGTAGCTTACAGTCTGAGATTATTATCTAATGGAGATTAATGACAATTGAGATTATCTAATTGAGATTATTATCTAATTGATAATTAGGTAGAATGAGAAAGGACAATAAGAAGTGGTGTGTGTGTGTGTGTATGTGTGGTGAGTGTGTGTGTGTGCATGCACATGTGCACACGTGCAATTGTAAAAAGACTAGGAGAAAATATGGGAGAGGGTTAGCAGTGGTTATCTTTGTTTTTCAGCTTACGGGTGATATTTATTTTCTTCTTTACTGTTAGCTATATTCTCTGGGTTTATTTCACAATAAACATTTATTGCTTTTACAATAAAATTTTGTTTCGAAAAATTGGAACAAATGGTAAAGAACAATGGTTTGGGTGATGGATTAAGACTATGGAGTTAAGAATAGAAATGGAACCACAATATGACCCAGCTATACCTTGGTATTTATCCTAAAGAATTAAAGTCAGCATACTACAGTGATACATGAATACCCATGTTTATAGCAGTACAATTCACAATAGCCCAACTACGGAACCCAGTCTAGGTGTCCATCAAAGGATGAGTGAATAAAGAAAATGTGATATATATTTTTTAGAGTTTTATTCAGTCATAAGGAAGAATGAAATTGTGTCATTTGCAGGAAAATGGATGGAACTTCAGACCATTATGTTAAATAAGATAGCAAAAATCAGAAAGTCAACAGTCATATGCTTTCTCAAACATGTGGGAACTAGAGAGGAAACAGGAACAGAGAGGTGGCTGGGGGATGTCTCATGAAAACTGAAGGGAGATCAATAAAGTAGAGAAAAGGCATCAGGGAAAAAGGAGGGGAGGGAGGGGAAAAATACTGGGGAACGATATTGACCAAATTATATTGTTCTATTGTGTGCATGTATGATTATGTAACAAGGAATCCCACCATTGTGTACAACTATAATGCACCAATAAAAACATGGGAAGTGGGAGTGAAGGGGAGACTGTGGAATTAGGGGTAAGCACATGGGCCTCCAGAGTAGTTAGTAAGAATTGGGCAGTGAAAAGATGAGGAAGAGGATTCCAAGCAAAAGGAACAGTGAGCGATGGCCTCAGGCTACAGGGAGCGGAGGAGGTCAAAATCAAGTCCTGCAGCGTGTATTTGGGGGAATGTGAGCACTAGCCTAAGGACAGAGTGAGGGGTAGGCCTGGGAGGGCAGGACAGCCTCAAATGGCATGCAAGGGACTTAGCTCTTCACTCTCGGTGTTCCCATGGCTCCTTGTGTTTGTTCCTAGCGGGCCACTTATCACACTGCATTATATTTGGTTGTAAATATGTCTGTTCTACTAAATTCTTAACTCCCCAAAGTCAGGGATCATGGTTCATCCATTATGGAACCACAGTGCCCAGCACAGGAACTAGCATAAAACAGTCAACAAAATCTTGGATGAATTGAATTCTAACAAGGTTACTTCTTTATTCGTATGTAATAAGGAGACATCATGAATTTCACTACCTAATGTACTTCAAGGACATTAATCTGGGAATATGTGCCAGGCACTGTGCTAGGTGCCATAACTGTTTTAATGGCTCTGACCTAAAACCCTGTGAGATATTCTCCACATTCATTTACACATGATGCTCAGAAAGGTCAAGTAAACTACCTATCAGCAGACAGTAATTACAGAGGCCAGGGCAGGCTGAAGGCAGTGTGAAGGCTGGGGTCAAACAGAGAAAAGTAAGAAGATCCGGCCAGTGAGAGGCTGTGGGAACCTAGACCACTCAGAGAACAGAGTGAGGGAAAGCTGGGCAGGCAGTGCTGCAACTGAGAGCCCATAAGTTCCTTAGCTGTGCCTCAAGCACATCTAGTATCTCTGCTGGCCACCTAGGGACAAACGGCATCAAAATGGACTCGCCCTTTATACTTAGAATAGCTCCAACCTACAAGATGCAGGACTTGTAGAAAGAAGCTCCCATCAGGCTGTGAACAGTTACCCTCCCTTCTCCTATCCACCGAAAGTCAATGTTGATAAAGCTGGCCCTGATCACAAATGTAAACCAATTCCCCGGCCCAATCAAAACAGAACAGGGTGTCAGAAGTGGTTTCTAGACCCATCTTGAGAACTGACTAGGCAATCCCTGTCAACTTCCTCACCTTCCCATATCTGTAAATGTACTGGGCTGGACAAGGTGACTTTTAAGACCCTCCAGTCTAGGTCTGTGACTGTACATTCTCATGGGCTTCATGTTCCTCCTTAACATTTCTATGGCCATCATAATTAATTCCATGCGTTAGTAGTTAATATCTGTTTTCTCTACTAGACTATGGGCCCTCTGGGCCAGGGCCTATCTGTCTTGTTCCCAGTAAGATTCCCAGCATCTTTCAAGAGTGTGAGCGTGAAGTAGCATTCCATGTCTGTCAACAGCAGATGGCTGGTTTCTGGCCTGGTTTTACCTAGAGGCCACTTTTTCTCTCCATGGTTCAGGAGATCCATTAATGTCACATTTACCTACCCCTCCACCTCTCTAGAAAAACCTCTTGGGTTTTCTATGAAACAGGGGGAGGTCAGCAGTGGAAGTTCTGAAACCATTCATATGTTTGTGTACTCCACACACTATTTGTACAGTATTCAGAATACTCCCTTGCTCAGTTGAAACATTTTCACTGGCCCTCTGCCCTTGGGGCAGGGAAATTAAGGCCTCCATAGGGGACAACTAAATTCCCCAGTGAGGCCTAGCACCAGCAACAGTCCTCTTTCCTACTCCCTAACCCCAGTCCCACATCTCAGTTCAAGATGCCAGGCCTTCCTAATATATTGGGGAAGGATGAGTGATGGGGCTTCGTGAGGCAGGAGGATGACCAGAATGAATTCTACCAGGGCCTTCTGTCCAGAAGCTCCCAAATCTTCTCTTTGGGACCAATGACTCCATCTGGCCTGTGCCCAGCATTCTGAAGCACCTCCCTCAACCAGTAGCCACCACCTAACACTGTCATATGGTGTATCCATGGAAAGAGGAGACCTACTTTCTTAAAGATGTTTATTCCCAGAAAATGAAAAAAAAAAAAAAAGAAGAAGAAGAAGAAGAAGTTCCTATGCTTTTTGTTCACTTCTAGGACAATGGGCAATATCAAATCCCCCCAAAAGCTGACCACCAAAACCTAAGAATAACTTCATCAGCGGCTGCCCTGTTTCCTCTTCCCTGTCCATTTAACCAAGCCCCCTCTCTGTGCCCACAGTTCAGTGCTGGGCAGCCCCTGGATGTTTCCTGCCTGGCAACATTTAATGGCTTCTTCTCTACCTTTCAGGTGATATCATCCTTGGGGTGACCTCTCTGCTTTAATTTTACTGACCCTTCCTGAGCAGGCTGATCAAAATGGGCCCTGGGAAATGCACATGCAAAACCCAGTGATGTGATTATGAGTTCCTGTACAGGCATTCCGGCACTTTTTTAGCCCCTGCTGAGCCAGCCAGAAGAGTCAAGGAGGACTCTGCTTTCATGGGTATTGTCAAGCAAAGTTTCCCTTGTATAAGTCTGCAGAAAGTAGGGCATGGATCTGTGCTTCATCATCAGTGTCCCGCGAGATGCCTGCCCAAGACAACCGGCTGGTTATCAAGTAAATGCAGTTGGCATTGTGTGTGCTTTGGGGTTGGCTGTTCTTACTTCAACTTGGTAGTCTGAAAATGGGATCAGATGGTCCCTCTGGAGAAGTTTGCTGAAAGAAACATGACTTAATTTAGGGATATGCTGAAGTTATTAACTTCTAAGACATCAGCAGATCCACCTGATGACATCAGCACTATCACCAGACCTTTCCGGGTGGGGGAAACAGATGGTTTGCTCACACGCACAAGGCCACCACCTTAAGGTGATGCTGCTGGTGTCAGAGAGAGGTGGAGAGCGGATGAATATGGTGGCCAGTTACCTGAATCAGCAATGGAAAAGCAGACCTATGACCTTGGAATATAATCTGCTTCTTTTTTAAAAAGAAGTTTCTGTGTAAATCTACTGCTTTTTAAGTGTTCCATAGAATGTCAGAGACCTTAAAAGATCATTTAACACAGCAGTGTTCCACCAATCTAATTGATGACCCACTGTAGCAAAACATGTTTGGAAATATCCTCTTTACCAACTGAAATTAAGTTCCTAGATAAGTTAGTTGATCCATGTGCATTATTTAGCCCCAACTAGGAATGTGATTTATAATAATATATATGTCAGTATGTAAGTGCTCACGCATGACTGCATTGGAACACACCATGAAGTAGTCAGTGCACACATCTGCTTACCATGGATACGTTTAAACCTAACAGAAGACAAGTAGAAGCGACTCCACAGAAAAAGGACAAGGAAATAAAAGAGGTGAGTGATGAAAGAAGGCAACAGAATTTTTTTAAATGAAAGAATAAAAAACAGCAAGGCTATTTTCCTGTCTATATTAACAGGAAGAAGAAAATAACCTTAACTGAGATACAGAGAACAAGGCGAATCAAATTACAAATGTATAGTTAGACAATAAAAGTTGCATATTACTTCTAAACTAATGAGCTAAGTCTTATATATAAATGTAATTTATTATGATGTGGTATGGGATAGGCCAATGACAAAGTATCATGGCAAATATGTCCCCAATCTGGAAATTCCATCCACATTGTTGAGCATAATTCAGTCTTTACCATTAGGGAAAAAAATTTAAAGCCCTTGGAAATAATATCCTTTTAGTATAGGCAGTGCAGAAAGGAGGATGAATTTTGAAAAATTGTTTGGTACATCTCTAAGTGAGATATTAAAGACCAAAACATGGTCTTTAATTGTAAATAACTGTAATGTTCAATTTTTGCAAGAGATTTCTTATTTTATTGCAAATTTAATCATACATATAATATGAGAATAAACTATTTTATAACAAAGTTCATTGAAATGGTGACATTTTATTTACTTCTGCTAAGTTAATCATATTCGGTCCCATGTCTGTTAGACAAAGTCTCCAAGCTACAAATCTGCCAGTGGTCTCCTGCTCTCACAGTCACTACACACCACACTGGAGCCCTCTTCAGGTCAATGTCTGTCTGGAATGCTTCACCTAAACAGAATGCATGAAGTAGGGGAGCTATCTCAACATTTCAACATCTCAAGACTTTGTTTCTACTCCTTTTAAACTTCTCTTTCCTAAATTACTGAGCTTCTGGTTTAACTCTGAAAATTTGCAAATCCCCTCTAGGGGGCAGTAATGACCTCATTGAGAATATTGATCAAGGCCAACCTCATTCCTTTGCCTGGCCCAAGAGGGTGTGTCAGCTGTATCTTTTGCTCCCTTTCCTGTCACTAGTTTCCTAAGTCAAGAAAGGTATGGGGGATATTATCACCATGCAGCTGTCAGCACAGGGAAGCACATGTAGCTGTGGACCTAGAAATGCCTAGAAACATCTGAATTCCATAAGGACTCCCAATTCTCCCTTTTAACTGTAAACAACTAGTTCCTAATTACTCATCCATCAGAGACACAAGCAATAGGGCTCCAGAAATCACTAGGGACTGAGTTTCAATGTCTTTGTTTTGTACAATGTCACTACTAACACCATTTGCCCTAAGACCAATAGGTAGCATTTGAATGAGAAGTGACAGGTTCCCTCCGGACCTCCTCTGCCTGTTGGCTGCTGTGGTTTGCACCACACTCAGTTGAAGAATAAACAAAAAGCAAAACCCCAGTCAGTCTAAGATAACAACAGAGGTGACATATGTTTTACATGCAACTTGAGAGAGACGAAGAAAAAGCAGAAACAATGGAAAGCATGATGAAAGAATCCCTGACTGACAAATCCTTTTGCTAAGCTGCAATTTTTTCAGTGGAATATGGTGACCTGTGAATGGTGCTCTCCTGGTCCCACCCCACCCCAGTTGGCTGAGTTTAGAATTTCTTCACTGGGGAAGAGGGTGAATGTCCTACAATGAGGCCACCAGTTGACAGGCTGAATGAATATCCAGGAATGAGAAAAGCTGAGAGCAGAAGGGAAAGGCAGTTTCCTTCAGCCCACTTTTCAACCCTGACTGGGCCAGTCTCCAAAGAGCTCACAGCCTCCAGAGCTGCAGTCATTATCATGTTGTCACAGTCACCGTGGGCTGTGGGCAGAATGATGGCTCAATACCTTAGCTTACAACCTCCACTTCCGGGCCCTCACTTCCTTCCTTCATCAAGCAAAGTAAAATGATGAAGACCCAAGACAGCTGGAAACCCCCACCTTGTTACTCCATGTAAATTTATGTCTTTTTTTGCACTCAGGACCCAGCCTGCCATGTCTACCTCACTCCAATACTACACTTACCTGGTGGAAGCTTTCTGTTGTCCCATCCTAACCTGGCTCCAAGCACCAGGGTATGGCTTATTCATCTTATCTCTCAAACCCAACATTGTGCCTTCAGAGGTTGTTCAATAAGTGTTTGGGGTCTGAAGAGCAAAAAGTGGTGGTAGAGATAATCCAATTGAGAAAATGTGAAAGGCCATGAAGGGTGAGCTGTCACCCTTGACAGAACAAAAATGCTTTCTCTGGGTCATGTGGCTATGTCACCTGTTTTCAGAGATGCTTTAACCTTAGTCATGCCCATTATCACCACAACATTAATGATGACATACTTAGAAGGTGTGAAAGGTAACTATAAACCACACCTATTTTTTTATAAAGGCAATATGATATATTGGCTTAAACACCAAGTTTTAGCCAGAACTGCATGCATTTCAATCCTAGTTTTACCATGTATGAGTTAAGGGTAGTGGTGAAAATTTTTCACTCTGCTGATGCTTCCTTATCTGTAAAATGAGGATAGTAATACCACCTCCTCATGGGTTTCAGGTGAGATCATATGTGTAATACAACAATGCTTTTCATGGTCTCGTTCATTGTTTATTGCTGATCTCAAGCACCTGCTCAGTGCTAAAGCAACCAGAGAACTGAGTTCCTACCCTTCTGCTTTTGCAATGAGGGAATGGCATGAATCTAACAAGGCAGGTCAAACGCAAAAGTGTCCAAACATGTAACTGACATGGGCCAAGTAGTCAGGTGCAAATGAAGCAGAATCATATTCACATGGAAATCCACCCTTTCCCTCTGGGCTGGAAAAGACAGACTCCATGGCTCTCACTTCCTACTTTGAAGAAACTTGAATATAAGAGTGATTTCCCTTGCTTCTTAATCTCTGTAAGAGAAACAACATAATTGTGACACTAAATGGGAATCAACCTTTGAGCTTCATGAGAGACAGTGAGAGGTGGTGGGAAGATGTCAGATGGGAGCAGGCAAGTCCTACCTAAAGGGACAGATACTACTCCTCCCAAACAGCTGTCAACACACAGTCATTGAACCTACTGTTTAGAGGCTTTTTGATAATTCAAAGATAACTCAGAATTTTTTAATATTATGCATGTTCAAATATCATGTACAAAATGGCAAGCAAATTCATTGCAGAATTATTTGTAATAATGAATGACTGAAAACTATCTGTGTTTAAGTAAATTGTACGCATCCATACAATGGGATGCTGTGGCTCTGTAAGAAAGAATGAGGAAATTCTGGAAAGATTGATAGAGGAATAAAAAACCAACAAGATAAGTGAAATAAAAGCACAAGGTTTTGTTTAAAGTGTGTACAGTATGCTAAAATTATGTAAGAAAGGAAAGGATTCATATTATGTATTTGAATAGGCTCATATTTGCAAAAAGAAGCCCTGAACATATACATAAGAAAGTAATAAAAGGGGTTACTGGGGCAGGGGCAGAATGGACAGATGGAGACAAGGATAAGATCTCACTAAATATCTTTCTACAGTGATTTGATTTTTCAAGCATGTGAAAGTATTTGCTTATACAAAAAATAATATAAAGACATTGCACATAGCAGCCACTGTGAACAAAACACATCTACAGGCTGCCAATGGATTCCCAAACTAGAGAAGCAGACCAGTTGGCAACATAGGGTCCAAGTTTTACTAGGTTTGGAAACAAGCAGGTTGTCAAAATCTGGCACCTGGGACTCTCTCTGGATTGCCTGGCAATAAGCTAACTGAGCCCAGTAGCTCCCCTCTCCCAGGGGAAAGGGATGCCCTGCTACCTCCCTTTGGGTAAACTGCCCAATAATTCAGGTTCCCATGAATCTGGGGAGCTCTAAGGCCTCCGGCTGAAGGGCAGGTGGAGTTCCCAATGTTCCTCAACAGTTAAGTCTGCCTGGAACCCAGATGGTCTGTTTGTTCCCCTCTGTCAACAGTCTGCCCCACTCGATCTAAGATATGGAGAGTGACAGGAAGGTGAAGCTCCTCCCCTGGAGCACAGCTGGACCCCACTGCAGCACACTTCTCTAGAGAATGCCAGAAACAGAGGTTATGTGCTCCTCCTGACCCTTCTCCCTGACACTGCCAGGCAGCACCACAGGACACAGTTCACACCCACTCCTAGACCTATGCAAGTCCTCAGCTTTGTCACTAGGAACAAGCAACGCAGTGTTATGGGTTGAATTGTGACCTCCAAAGCAAAGATATTTTGAAGACCTAATGCTTACCCTGGCATCTCAGAGTGTGACTTTGTTTGGAAAGTGGGTTGTTACAGATATAATTAGTTAAGCAGAGGTCATCCTGGAGTAGGTTGGGCCCTTCATCCAATGAGACTGTGCTCTTATAAGATGTCAAAGAGAGACACACACGGAGAATGCCACGTGATAATGAAGGAAGAGTCCAGAGCAATGTGCTTGCAAGTTAAAGAACACTCAGGATGGCCAACAAACCACCAGCAGCTGCGAAGAGGCAGGAAAGAAGCCTCCTGAACAAGGAGAGGAAGCAAACGTATTGTCCCCCAGTGCTCTTGGCCTCCAGAACTGGGGGACAATACGTTTCTGCTGTAAATCACACAGTTTGTGAAACTTTGTTATGTTAGCCCTAGGAAACATAGTTAGCAACCTTGGTCCAGCTCAAATGGCAAAAGTGTCTGAGAGTGTTCCATCTTAGCATGTGCTTAACAGATATTGATGACAACTCTGCCCAAATGAATGAATGATCAAGGACCTTGATGATCAAGTTTCTAGGACCTTGAATGATCAAGTTTCATTTTATAGAAATATATCCAAAAATCACCCAATAAACAGTAATTTAATGCTGACCTTATAAAGAATATAAGATACATAAAATATTCTATTGCTGCCCTAAAGGAATTGAAAGTCTTCTTGAAGATTCAAGAAAGACACATAAAATGTAACAACACTTATCATAATAGACAAATAAGCATCATCTTACACCCCCCTTCCCAGCCCTGCCAGTGAATGCCACAGGTGTCACTCTGAACTACATCCCACTGGGCTCCAGCCGGGTTCAACCTTCAATTGCATCTCATTTTAACTGCTCCTGAAATGTGTGTGTGGAAGAACAGGTTTCCCAGTTCTGCAGGACATTCTTTAGAATGCCAGGCTGTTGGACAATTTCTAGAAGCTGTCACCACTGCTCCTGGCATGGAATCTAAGCCTCCTGCACATTGCAGGCACCCACTCTCATTCACATTCATTATCTGGTGCCCTTGGTCTGAGTCTCCCCATCAATTTCTCAACAGCTCTCTCTTCCTGGTTAAAAAGGCAGACCCTGGAGGGACATGAGCCTACTCTGCAGCTCTCAGTGAATCTGACAACAAAACACAGGAGATCCGGGTGGTGTTGGGGTCCACTTTGGAGGGTTGACAGGGTTTTGAAAGGAAGGAAACACTACAGAAAAATCAGAGACCCCTAGAAGAGATATTATTTTCCTCATCCTCTTTCAGAACATTTGTTTGTCTGGCTCAGTCTTCTTGCAGGTGGCTACTCCCAGCAAACCCCACATCTAGCAACCTCGGAGTCTCACCACAATCTCACCTCATGTCCATCTACACATCTGAGGGGAGAAGAGACAGAATACTTGCCTGAACCTTCCTGGAGCTCTGTCTGGGTCCCAGGGCTCTGGAGTCTGGCTCCCTCGGGTTCCTTCCCCAGCTCTCTCCTTAGGAAGACGTGGCAGTGCCAAGTGCCCAGTGGAGGCCCTGGATGGGCTCATGGAGGAAGAGTGGCATGTCCTGCTGCCCCACCCTTGACAAGCAGCCTGAAGATCTAGCTGTGGCTCTGTGCCAGCCTCCCAAAGGGCAGCTGTGGTCAAAGCACAACCTGCTGGTAGAACAGAGGAAAAGGTTCTTTGCTTTGACTTTGAGAAATTCACTATGGAGTCTCCAGCTAGAAAAGACTTTGGCACTCAACTTTCAGCCTGTGGTCTGCATCCAGCTTTGAGGTAGACACTCTGCCTGATGAGCAATATCCATTGATCCCTTCCTCCCATCTAGCAGGACTCCAATGTTGTTCACCACTCAGGGTAGTAAGCTTATCCCCAGATCAGAAGACTCATCCATTCAAAACAAAAGCAGGCCCCTTGCCAGTGAACAAGTTGGGATGTCCCATTATGAGATATGAGAGGAGACTTGCTGGGGGAGCTCCTGCAAATGCTTTCCTGGCTCTGTCTCTGCTGGTTGTTATACTGTCTGGAACTTCTGCAGCCACATTTTGACTATGAGGGGAAGCCTGAGGACAGAGCAGAAAGAAAGAACCGGTCTTTGATAGCATTGCTGAACTACTGAATTAGACAACCCTGACTTCTCATAAGTATCATTATTTAAACCTATTGAGTGAGGTTTTTGATACTTACAGCTAAGATTTCCTAAGTGATGTGTATTCAGGTGTCCCTGACGACATGGACTATATGCCTGAATCACAATCCCACTGATCTGACTACAACATATACAAACTTCATGTCACACACACACTGTCTCTTCTCCCTACCATTCCTGGGTGCTCAGTTTCTTCTCCAGACCCATTTTACCATATTTTCAATATAGTACTATATTCTACAACATATGTCAATACCACTTTGCTGGGCTCCAGGGACTCAAAAATGAAGCCTTGAAAATAGTCTGGAGGTTCCTAAAAAAAAATAAAAATAGAACTACCACTACTTCTGGGCATATACCCAAGGGAAACAACATCAGTAGCTCAAAGACATTTTGTGTTGCCATGTCACTGCAGCATTACTCAAAACAACCAAGACATGGTAATGACTGAAGTCCACTGTCCTTGGACAATGAACAAAAAAAGAAATTTGAACAATAATAAATTCTGGAGAGGCTGTGGAGAAAAAAGAACACTTCTACACTGTAGGTGGGAGTGTAAATTAGTATGACCTTAAAGGAAATCAGTATGGAGGCTCCTCAAAAGACTAGGCATGGAACCATCATATGACCCGACTATACCTCTCCTCAGTGTTTATCCTGAAGAATTAAAGTCATCATGCTACAGTGATACATGCATGTCCATGTTTATAACAGTACAACTCACAATATCCAAACTATGGAACCAGCCTAGGTGTCAATCAACAGATGAATCTATAAGGAAAATGTGATATATACACACACACACACACACACACACACACACACAGAGTTTTATTCAGTCACAAAAATGAAATTATGTCATTTGCCGTAAAATAAATAGAACTAGAGACATTTTATTAAGAGAAGTAAGTCAACTCAGAAGAACAAGGGTCATAGGTTCTCTCTTATATGGGGAAGAGGACGAAGGAAAAGAAACATGATGGGGATTGGGGGGATCTCATGAGGATCAAAGGGAGATCAGTAGACTAGAGGAAGTGACCAGGAGGTAGAAGGAGGGGAGAAGGGGGGAAGTGCAGAAGAGTGACACTGGCCAAATTATATTGTTATATTGTGTGCATGTAGGAATATGTGACATGAAATCCACCATTGTGTACAACTATAAAGCACCAATAGAAAACATGGACAAAAAAAGAAATTGTGAAATACCCACCCCCCCACACACATAATATTATACTGTATATACTGCAGTAAGGAATATGTGTGTATAATGGATATATAATGAAATATCATTCAGCCACAAAAAGAAGGAAATACTGCCATTTGCAACAACATGACTGAAACTTGAGGGCATTATGCCAAGTAAAATAAGTCAGAGAAAGACAAACACTGTGTGGTCTCATCTTACATGTGAAATATAAAAAGCTGAAGTCTTAGAAACAAAGAATAGAGTGGTGATTGCCAGGGGTTGGGGGGAGGGGCAGGTAGCTGAGGGAAGGTTGTCAAATGGTGGAGTATCAGCCAGGCACAGTGGCGCACACCTATAATTCCAGTGGCTCGGGAGGCTGAGGCAGGAGGATCACAAGTTCAAATCCACCCTCAGCAAAAGTGAGGTGCTAAGCAACTCGGTGAGATCCTGTCTCTAAATAAAATATAAAATAGGGCTGGGGATGTGGCTCAGTGACTGAGTGCCCCTGAGTTCAATCCCCAGTACCACACCCTGCACCCCACCAAAAAAAAAAGGCGGAGCACTGCAGTTACAAGATGAATAAGTTCTGGGGACCTCACACACAGCACGACAACTATGGTTAACCATACTGCACGTATACTTAAAATCTGCTCAGGAGAGTATCTTCAAGGTTCTTGCCATACATGAAACATGGTAACTAGATGAGGTGGTGGATGTGATCACTAACTTGATTGTAGGAATTCTTTCATAAAATATGCATGTATTGAATCATCATGTTGCACACTTTAAATTGATACCATTTCACTTGTCAATTATAGCTCAATAAAAATGAAGACTTGAGGAATATGCAGTGGGTGAGACACCCCCTTGGTAAATAGACAAGTTCAAGATGGCAAATGTTATGCAGACGTACACTGTTCTGCATTGAGTACAAAGGACCAGGGAGACCAGGCTGGGACAATGCTAGCACAATGACCCGCTGAACACAGATGTGTTCTTGCAGAAATTTGCAAGCAAAAGAGAGTGAGGAAGACAGACCTTCTAAACCAAGGATAGAAATAATGATAAAAGTAAATAAACAACAGTGGCAGCTAACAGTTCCTGGTTACAAAGCACCAAGCAACATTTTAAGTGATTTCCAAGTATTAACATAATTAATCCTCCTTCAAAACCTATGAGGCAGCTCTGAGTATTAGCCCCATTTTATGGATAAGCAAACTGAGGTATGAAGAGGTTGAGTGATACAGGAAGTGGTAGCAGAAGCAGGATTTCAGCCAAGGTGATACGTCTCAGGGCTTATAATGGTTACTGGTTTACACCAGTAGTTCTCACAGTGGTCACCAGAAAAGTGGTAGCAGCAGCCCCTGGGAACTTGTTACCAATTCAAATCCTGGGCCTCATCTTAGATCCACTGAGTCGGGTCCTCTGGAGATAAGATCCCATATGTTATGCTTTAACAAGCCTTCCTCATAATTCTGTGGCCTGCTAATGTTTGAGAAAGCCATAAACATGTGATGAGAAGGTCTGACCTACTCAGAAGGTATGAATGGTACAAAGGAGGCAAAAGTCAGAGGGAAGCTAGGGTCAGTTGGGAGGCTCTTGCTTCTCCTCCTAAGGAGAATGGGTTTTATTGTGTGGGCTTTAAGGACAAAGGTGGGGATGAAGCTGGACAGTGGCCTGATTGAGCTTTGTTTGTTGGGACAGGGTCTCTGCCGTTAGTGCCAGTAATGGACTGGAAGGGGAAGAGCACAGAAGGAATCCAGGAAGAGGCTGATGTGACGATCCAGACAAACAATAGCAGGGGCTGCATTAAGGTGGAGGCAGTGCAGAGAGGAGGAATGGGGACCAGTTCAGGACAGATTGTGAAAAGGATCACTGAGATTGCAGAAATGCCTAGGAGGGCTCTATGGCTTCTGGCTTCAAAGGTTAGGTAGATGGTGAAATTACTTGGCCAGATTGGAAACACTGCAGGAAGAACCAGTTTGGCAAGGAAGAAAACTAGCTCCACTTGGGAAATGTTAAGATTGAGATGTCCATGAAACATCCGGATGAAGGTATTTAGGAGGCAGTGTGAGAGAAGGCGATGCTGGGGAGGTGAGGGATCCAAGATAGACACATAGGTCTGGCATTCACTAGTTTAAATATGATGGTTGATGCCACAGACGTAATTACAGCTACTTACAGAATGGGTACAGGGATGGGGGAAGAAAAGGCTAGAATTGTGTAAGACACTGACATTTAGGTAACACTCAGAGAAAGTCATCTGAGGAGAATCAGTCCTCAGAGAGAAGAAGAGAAAGGAAATAACATCTTAAAAGTCGGTAGATGAGGAACAGTGGAGAATGGTTCAAGAAACAAAGGACTGACAGCAGTTTCAAGTGTTGCAGCTGTTAAGATTTAGAAGAAACACTGGACTTGGCAAAGAGGTCATGGGTGAACTCAGTAGGAGCAAGGATGCAAGCCAAAGCCATACGTACTCCCAGATTTATTCTCTAGATGACCAATCTCCCACGTGCCAGGCTTGGTGCTGGGGACATAGTGATGAACAGCATGCACATGAATCTCATTCTTACCAGTATGGAAGACAGAAAATGAACAGAAATTTCAAAAAATAATTATGGGATCAAAACAGAGGTAATCTCTCTGATGAAGAGATATAAGGTCTTGCTCTAGGAAACACAGAGCAACAAGACTAATGGAAGACGATAGAGGGGAGAGCACATTGAAATTGGGTCCACAGGTGAGTAGAAGTAAGGCAAGGGAAGCAGTTGGGAAGAAGGAACTGCAGGTGTAAACAGCCTCAGGTAGAAAGGGCTTTTTTCCAATGGAAGGAAACCAGGGTAGACAGAACAAGTCTAACGTGGAAGAGAGTGGAAGGAGACCAGGCAACAGAAGAGGACCCTGTGGGTAGGGATTTGGAACTTCAATCCCAAAAAGCCACTGGAAGCCACTGAAGTTAAAACTTAAAAGATTGGGAGACACTTTCTCTGATTTGTATTATTAAAAGATGACTTGATTATTTGTGTGGAGAATTTGGGAGGGGAGAGATTGGGAGTGGATATATTGGTGCTAGTGAGAGAATTATTCTAGTCCAAGATGGTGGGATTGTGGACTGGGGCAGAGACAGCATATAGGTGGGTGCAGGCGAATAGATTCTAGAGCTAGAGGTTAAAATCAAGAACTGGTGGCTGATTGGATGTGGTAAATGGGGAGAAGGAGAGGGTTGAGGCCAGATTGGACTCTGTGGTTCCCTCCATATTCATTCTTGAATATTCTCCAGGGCCACTGGGATGAAAGAACTCATGTCCCCTGAACTCCAAGAGAACAAGGTCAAATGCTACTGACTTTGACAGGGTTTAAATCAGCAATCAAAGGACAGATCCACTGAGTCTTATCCCAAGGTACCTCTCATCCCTTAGAGATACAATTCTCTTCCTTCTAAACAGGCCTCCTCTTCCTCTTGTTTGGCCATGCCACTTCTGGCATCGTGTACTGGTGGGGTGGGTGCTGAGCAGAATCCACCCTGGCTGGGCAAGCCTCACCAGGAGTGGCTTCTCATCAGAAACCCATGCACTCTTCAGGGCATTCAGCACAGTTTGAGCAATTCTAGGTTCCTAAATGCCAGGTTCCATTTGGCTACATTTCCCTCTCATAATTTTTCCAGTTTTAAATACATATGCTGTACTTCTATTGCCAGTGTTACAGAAAGATAAGTATCTGGATGGGCCATCCCACTCAGAGTCTTGTATAAAATATTTTTAAAAATCAATGTTTCTGAAAGCATTGTTGAGCTAGGGATAACTCCGCATCAAGAATAACCAGGTGCCAACAAACCAAATGACCCTAATGTGTTTACAGAAATTAAAGAAAAACTTGAAGATATGTGCAGGAAACAAAAAATCATGAGGAATAGCCAGGAAGATTTGAAAAATGGACAGGAAATTTTTAGAAATTTAAAAAAGAAGATTGAAAAAACAAACTCTGAATAGACTTACTAGCATATCAGACAGTATGAGGAAGAAACAGTGAATTAAAAGCTAGGTCAAAATAAGTTAATAGAAATGCATCACAGAAAGACAAAGACACAGAAAAATATGAAAGAGATTAAGAGATACGAAAAACAGTCTGTCCATGCAAATGGCTAGTGCTATAGTTTCAATCCCCAAATGTCCCCCAAAAGGCCTCTGTGTTAAATGCTTGGTTGTCAGGGTGGTGCTTTTGGGAGGTGGTGGCACCTCTAAGAGGTGGGGCCTACTGGGAGGTTTTAGTAACTAAGTGAATATTTCAATAGCTAGCTAAGAGGAATTTGAATGTTTCCCCCAAAAGAAATGATGCATGTCTGAGGTGAACGATATGCCAATTACCCTGATCTGATCATCACATATTGTTTATATGTATTGAAATGTCATACTGTACCCAATAGATATGTGCAATTACTATATGTCAATTAGAAATGTATTTACTGAAAAAAATAAAGCCTAACAATATGTCTGTCTGGAGTCCCAGAAGGAGGAAAGAGAGACCATTTAAACAGATTACAGTTATAAATTTTCTAAAAGTGATGAAAAATACCAGTACCCACATCCAAGAATCCCCAAAAGAATAAATAAAAAGAAATTCACATCCAGACACAGTTCAGTGAAGCCGCAGAACACCAAAGACAATATTTTAAAGCAGCAGAGAGAAAAGATATTGCTTTTATGTGATTACCATTTAGGCAGCTTACTTCTCATTAGCAATGAACATTCCAAAAGATGGCAGTAAAATACCTCCAACACGCCGAAAGAAAGTAACTGTCATCTGAGAATCATACACTTCAAGAATAAAAGAGACAAAGACATTAGTCGCCAACAGCAATGACAACAAAAATGGAGTTTCCCACATGCAAATCCTCATATAAAAGATGTATTACAGACAGGAAGGGAGAGAACCCAGATAGAAGATCTGAGATCAAAGAAAGGATGAAGAACAAAGAAAGCAAAAATGGATTTTCTCAGTGTGTTGTTGAAGAAATAATGTAGCTCGTAATGATGTATATCTTGCTGCCATCTCTTACTGTCTAGGAAACTCAAATCAAGTTACTTCATCTCTCAGAGACTCAATTTCCTCATCTTAAAAATTCACATAATAGTGCTACTTATGCAAAGTTTTGTGAGGAATAAATGAGCAAATATACATAAATGCTCCCAGCATTGATTCTGCATCTTGAATGTGTAAAATAAAGGTTGATTTCTTATCCCTTTGAAAATGAATAAATAAACAAATAGATAAGATATGGTTATCAACAAAGAATGACTTCCTCTGTATAGTTCTAAGATAAAATTTTGGCAATTCATATTTTATATGAATCTGCACTACAGAGCTGGTGCTCAGTGGTTATTTTCTTTTCATCTTTCTAGTATTGACCCTAAGATCTTTAAACAAAATATTTATGATTTATTTATTAAAAAATACTGCATGTGAACACACAACCCCCCAGGGATATACCCTGGATTCCAGTTTACCTCAATGCTTTCAAATAATTTGTGGTCTGTTTTATGGGGCCATAAAATCCACCCTGGCCCATCCACAGTGCATCTCTGTCCATCCTTCTCCCCTGCAACCTTCCCCAGAACTCTCTCTCCTTCCAATTAGGAGATGGTGTCACACCAATGACCCCTCTCGCAGGGTCTGCCATGCCCAGTCCCATGTTGAAGCCCCTGCCAACTCCATCCACAACTTTACTTTCTGTGTCATGGAGGTCTGAAAAGGGAGAGAAAAGCCAAAGCAATAAAAGGTGGATAAGAAGTTAGCAGAGTCTCTTTTTTAGAGTCTCTGCCTAATTTTCACTTGGCAACCATTTGTGGGGGGAGCAGGTAAACCCAAACCAATCTTTCTTTGATATTGTCAAGGAAACAAAAAGCACTGGTCTTGAATTCCTAAGACCTGGGTTGGCGTCCTGACTCTGCCATTAGCTGCTCATGTGTCCTTGGGCATACCACTTAACCTCTCTGATTTGATGTTCCTCACTTGTAAATTAGAGACAATAATTATGTCCTATTTGTAGAGCATTTTCCCATTTACTAAGTGTTTCCAGATCCATCATTTCATTTAGTATGCATATATGGGTATATCACACCCCCTGCTAAGACCTCACTGCTTTGCTGTAAAGACTTAAAAACAAACCTGGGAGCTGCTGAGGAAACTACAAACCACTTCATGCATTTGAAGCTTCATCACCAGGTGCTACAACTAGCCCAGTTATGGGAGTAGGCTCTTGCAAGTCCAAGTATCTGGACTTGAATTCTGATTCTCCACTTACTAGCTGTGAGACCTTGAGCAAATTGTTGAGCTACTATAAGCCTCAGTTTCCTCACCTCTAGGCTGAGGAAAACAGTAACAATGCTCTCCAGTGGTGCAGAGCTTTACACATGGCAGGCCCTGGGTGCATGAGAGTTGACTAGAATCTATACCAAGTAATCAGGTGTCTGACCATAAATATGCACTCCCTGACACCTGCCCTCTCCCTCCTTTCTTCTCCATGGTGGCCTCCACCCTCCACCCAATTGGCAAATATTTACAAAGGGAGGACAGAAGCTCTGGATATCAGGATACACCATGGACTACTGTTTCCTGAAGATGACAAAGCCTCATTTTTCCACTTTGCAGGCTTAAATTCCCTCCTTGTTTCAGAGGGTCTTCATGCTGGGTTTTTTTTTTTTTTTAAAGAGAGAGAGAGAGAGAGAGAGAGAGAGAGAGAGAGAGAGAGAGAGTTTTTTTTAATATTTATTTTTCAGTTTTCAGCGGACACATCTTTGTATGTGGTGCTGAGGATCGAACCCGGGCCTGCACGCATACCAGGCGAGCGCGTTACCCTCTCCATGCTGTTTTGGGAATGGAAACAAAGTCCAGGGTCCCAGTCAGCCTAGATCCCTTTCCCTTCTTCCTCAGAGCCTTGAATTGGCAGGCTGGAGAGCTCTGAGCTATGGGGCAGTGACTATCCTCAATACCCTAACTGGACTGTGCTGTTCACCCTACTGACTAAAGCCATTGAAGACTGAGCTAACACTAAATGGATCTATTTTAATGACCTAAGAAGCAGATGGTTTACACAGGCCACACATGAATGAATGGAAATTACATGACTGCAAAACAAAATAAGCAACCCTGGTGAAGCGGCTTTGTCTTTATTAAGGTCTTCTTCATAGCACCCCTACTAAGACATGAAGGGCAGCTTGTATAGCTGAGGCAACTGAGACCCACAGAGAGAAAGTGGTGCAGCTGAGCCTGAACAGTGCTCCTCTCACCAGGCACCTGATGCTGCTGGCAAGCACAGCCCCTCTACCTGAGTCCCCTGACTCATCCGACCCCTGCTTCCAGCTTCTGTGGACCCAGGTCCTAAGGCAACTGCATCAGGACTTGAATCACATTGCATTTGCATTAAGGTTAGGACAGGGCAGGAGGGCAGGAGGCATGGTTTAGTCACTCAACTATGTCTTAGTCCAGAAAATGAGAACATACCCTAAGGAGCACAAATCAGGCCAATCAACCTGGAGTTCATGAGCTAAGTGCCATCAGCAATAGAGTGGGTGTGTGTGAGACAGTCAGCTGTGACTGCCACAGTGATGGCTAACATCTCTTTCTAAAACACCTTTGGGACAGCTCAGCCCCACAGATTTCAAAGGCTGCACAGAGTCCATGTGGTTGCTCAGGTTGAATGTGCAATTGGGGCTGCGGCAGGGACAACATGACTGACCACCATTACTAGGCCTAAGATGTGTGATGGGTTGCAAGTGGCCCTGTAATGGGGTAGAAAATCAGCCAGGCAGCAGGCCTGACAGGATGCAGTAGTAAGCCTGTTGCTCAAAGGCAACATCTCCTGTTCGGGTTGACTTCTCCCGGTGGATCACTGTGTAAGCAGAGGGTGATTCTTTCTATTTCCACAGGGTAGCCTTACAGCACCAAACTAATGGAACATGGTCCATAGAACACACACCTAAATCCATGCTGATTCTAGAAACCATTCAGAGTGTGCACCAAAGTAGGGCCAGTTGGGCTGGATCCCACTCAAAGCCCTGTCTAGATGAAGGGAAGCCTGGAATCCTGGCTTCTTACAGGACTGTAAGCACTTGTCGATTGTAACAGAATCAGTAAAAGGTAGCAGGAGTGGGGGATGGGCCTTAGAAATAGTGGTAGGGTTAAGGCTTCCTGAGTGTAATTTTCAAGCAGAATGACCTTCAGATACTGTTTATGAAGACAGACCAAAAGACTGGCATGGAACATTCCTCCCAGGACTTCTTGCCACCACCTACCTGCTGAACCCTCCTATACTAGGAGGCCCATTTACCTAGTTACAGTACATACTGTCTGTGTAATCGTTGTATATGTTCTTTGCACTTGGGTCTGGTCAAAAAAAGCATTGTGTCCTTTTTCTTCCAGTACCATCCACAGTACATAGTAGGTGCTCAAAAAGTATCTATTACTCCATTTTGGTTTGGCTTTTTTGGCATTAACATTCAACAAAACATATTGACTTAATACAGTGCCAGAAAATAGAGACACAGTGTGTGTTATAATCTATTTGCTGTTCAGTACAAAGTAGACATTTTCCATCTATTTTCAATTCCAATAAAGAGGGCTTCTGTGTTAAAAAAGTATTTTTCATTTGTAAAGTGTGGTTACATAATGGAAGCCTAGTAATATTTTCATTTTTTCATTAACAATCATTTCACTAATCAGTTCCTTTTTGTGTGTCTTTGTTTCTGATTCAAGCTGTGGTTCAATGTATTAAAATTGCATTCCTATAAAAGCAGTTTTATATTAGGCTTTTTTTTTTTTAATGACCTCTCTTACCCCGTGTTTCAGAATGTGCTGTGCCTGGAAGAGCTCACCCAGGATGGAGCTAGAAGATTCCTGCTCTTAATTCGCAGGTGTGTTAACAGAGCTCTGTTAGGGAGCAGGCCCCTCAATCCTAGCATTCCATCCTCTGTAAAGAGCCAGTCTGGTGCAAGGGGATCAACTACCTGAGTGAGGAGTTCAGAATGTAGGTGTCTCTATCAGGACTGGATGTGTAAATCCAGATAAGTGATATAACCTCTCTGAACCTTGGTCTCCTCATCTATAAAATGGGGATGCAAAGACCTCCATTAGTATAAGTGCCCAGTGCATGGAAGGCACCTGATACATTACCTTATTATTAAGCACAGGGCCCATGTGAAAGTCCACTAGGTGTCTTGCTGCCTCCCCAACTGGCTTCATTCCCAGAATTAAGACATCTGCCACAAGTCAGAACCCTATGTCCTGAGCAAAGCGGAACACAAGAAATCTGAGTACCAGAAAAGAACAGGAGCCAGCGCAGCCCCTGGAGAAGGTGATGACAAAACATAAGGAAATGTGCCATAACACACATCACGGAAGGCATGGATGCTAGAAAGAACACTCTGGAGAAATAGGAAATACACTTGCAGTATTGTGGCCAGGACAACTATACCCTGGGAATAAATTGCTTGTGCTTGGGTAAACAGAGAATCAAGGTAGAGCAAAATACCGAGAGGGGACAGAAAAGCACAGTCAGCCACAATTAAGAACATGAATGAAGCTGGTTGTCCAACCCCCGCCTGCTGGAGAAGACTCACCAGCTCTCCGCCTGGGGAGGGACACATGGTCAAAGCTAAACTCACACTTTTATAATATGTGTGTAATTAGTGGAAAAGCTTAATTTAGCAGTTTGGTAAATTGCATTAGCAATTTATCTATGGTATATAATTAAGCTATTTTCAAGCATTCCTTTTTGGCTAAAGGCTCCTGTTAAGAATCCTAATAGAACGTGGATCACATGATACATATGCCAATCCCTGAGTATTCTAGAATATTCTGGAGTATAAATTAATATTCCCAGACAGGGGCAGTTGTGCATGGTTCCCTACAATGACACCCCAGTGTGGATGAAGGTCGATAGATCAGAAAGCCCAAATTGAGTCCCGGCCCTGAAATTACATGGCTCTGGGAGTGTTGTCACATTCATAATGCTGTTTCTTCATCTGGAAAGGGTCAGGGACAACAGCTACCTTAGAGGACTCTTAGGAAAATAAATGAAGTGCCATACAAAGTGCTCAGCCGGGCACAATGGTACCTGCCTATAACCCCAGTGACTCAGGAGGCTGTGGCAGGACCATCCCAAGTTCAAGACAACTTTAATACCTTATCAAGACCCTGTCTCAAAATACAAAATAAAATGGACTGGGAATGTGGTTCAGTGGTAAAGTGCCACTGGGTTCAATCCCCAGTACCAAAAAAAAAAACAAAAAAAAAAAACACAAAGTGACGAAGTGCTCAGCCCCTAGAAAGGCAGTCTCACAGGAGCTCATTTGATTGAATCAAAAAAATATAAAATAAAATAAATCAGAAAGTAATGAGCAATAGCAGCAGAAAGATTGCCGAAGTGGAGAAGACATGGGATGGCGAGGCCTAGAGTGCAGAGGGAAGCCGAAGCAGAGGCTCACCGTGAGGCCTGTTACAGCCAGTACTAAACTCAACCCTATCAGTTTGGGATGATGGAAAAATTAACAATGTGGATGTACTTAATGCCACTGAACTGTCCATTTAGGAAGGGTTAAAATGATAAATTTTATGTTATGTACATTTTATCACAATAAAAAAGGCAAAATATAGAAATAAAAGACAAAACCCCAAATCCCAAACCTCAGCCCACCGAACACATTAAAGCAAAAATACCATGAAGGAGAGGTGGGATGACCTCCTATCTATGGGATTCTGTGGGGAGGACACAAGCACCATGGTACCATACTGAAGAGGCATGAGTCATGATCTTTATTGAGGATGCCTTGTAAACCCCAGCTCCCAGAAGACTCAAAAGCCAAAAAGCCACCACAAGCAGAAAGATCTTGAGTTCCACATGCTGACGAGTGGGCTATCCTGATGGGCTAGCCCAGATAGTAATTTCTGGCTGTGACTCCTCCCCTGATATGAAACTCCCAAGAACTTCACCCATCCCAGCTGGTGCTCATCTGGGGAGGGCAGCGATGCCATCTACTCAAAAACCTTGCCTCAGGAAGAAAGTTTCTAAAATTTCATTGCTGCCCGGATTATAGGAATGGCAGTTTTGACATCACCTCCTCCTTCCCGCAGGAAAACAAAACCTATCTAAAGCAGAAGCTGTGTCTCTGGCCTGGATCTTT
Source organism: Marmota monax (assembly GCF_021218885.2). NCBI lineage: Eukaryota > Metazoa > Chordata > Mammalia > Rodentia > Sciuridae > Marmota > Marmota monax. The sequence continues at coordinate 90,103 of NW_026694683.1, forward strand.
ATCCCCTTCCCCCTGATCTCCCTGACCCACTCATGTGCCCAGAAGGGCATGCCAACCTAGAGCAAAATACATAGGGGGCAAAGGGCTGTCCCTGCTACAAATGCTGCCCAGCCTTCTGCATTCCAGAAATTGCCCTGACCCTAGAGGTCCAGTGGCATTCCCCAGCAGGCTCCTTCCCAGCCTCCAGTTGTCAAAATTAAAAGTCCTCAAGGCAGCTCTCTGGTGGGTAGCTCTACTGGAATCTGGCCAGAGGAGTTGGTGACACAAAAACCTTATGGGGGACCCTCCAGGAAGCAGGCCTTTCCAGTGACCACTAACATACCTTTGCCCACAAAGCTTGCAGTTCATGTCCAGGACCTACTTGAATGTTTCTGCTTCTTCTCTGCCTTTTCAAAGGCCACCCATTCATCTAGGTCCTGCTCCAATCCCACCTCTCTGGAAAGCCACAGGAAATAGGCTTCACTCACTTGCATAAAGATGCTAAGATCATTGGTTGTCTTTTTAGATCATCCCTTGCTATGGGCTGAATTGTGTCCACCACCCCCAAATTTATATGTTGAGAGACTAACTCCCAATGTGATGGCATTTGTAGGTGGGGACTTTAGGAGATAATTAGGATCAGATGAGGTCATGAAGGTGAGGAAGAGGAGATGCTAGTGGGGGTGAGTAGGCTCTCCCTAGCCCTACCCCCTTACTCCCTACCATGTATGGACATAGCAAGAAAGTGAATGTCTATAAGCCAAGGAGAGAGCCCTCCAGAAACCAAACAAGTTGGCATCATAATCTTAGACTTCCAGCCTCCAGAATTATGAGAAAAATCTTGTAGTTTGTTATGGCAGCTCAAGCAGACAAGAATATCACTTCAAGAGGACTATGCATGCCAGAGTAGGGACCACACGTGCCCTTTTTAAACTGTATCCCCTGCAGGATCCTTTGCTTACAAAGTAGGGACTCAGTAAGCACAGATGATAATTAGGATTCTTTTCCTGCCTTCTGGGGAGCTTCAGTTCAAGACTGGCATTGAGAAGGATCCACAAGGAAAGGATGATGGAATTCACCAGCTAACTTGAGACTGGTAAAGTCATCACAAGTAAGAGGGCCAAGTAAGCCTTGACCACTGTGCCTTCTCCCATCCCTAATATGTTCACCTGAGACGGACTGGCAGCAAACTAATCTCATTTTACTGAATAGGGAAGAACTCAGTTTAGAGGGCTAACCCTGACAACACATAACTAGTTAAAGTCAGAACAAGTCAGAGGAGGCAGACTGAGAAATAAAGACAGGGCCCTGCAGCTAGGCTACCGGGGTTCAAATCTCAGCTCAGCCTCCTATTAGCTGTGTGACCTTGGGCAAGTTTTTCTACCTCTCAGAGCCTTGACCTGTTCCTGTGTAACATGAGGGAATGACAGCAGTGCCCACCTCATTAAGCAGCTATAAGGACTGAATGAGTTCATCCACACCAAGATCTGGGACATGCCTGGTACATCTTTGTGCATTCAACCTCAAGGCACAGTGGCAAGAGGGCCCCTGGAGTTCTGTTTGGTCAGGGAGAGGCTGCAGGAAGTTGCCTCCCTCTCCCATCAGCACAATCCAACCCTCTGCTCAGCATGTGAGGGTGTGTGGTTATGAAGGCAGGTGATGTGGCAAAGTTCCATCAATTGGCCAGGAGAATGCTGGCTGGCTGCAAATCCTGGAGCTCAACACCAAGCAATCTCTAAAGTAAATAAAGTGAAAATAAACCAATTGCCCAGGTAATAGGAGATTTTCCTCTTGTCTGCACTGGTAATGGAGCCACTGAAGCCAACCTCGTACTTTCCCTGGTGCTGCCAGGAGTTAAGAAAGGAGAGAAGGAAGCAGCCTGGCTGGAACCCCAAGAGCAGGCTCCAAGAGTGGGGGCAGTCCTGCCCGCTGGCCAGGTGGGCCTTGGCTCACCTGCAGCCTCTGGGCTGCCTCTTGCCCTTCTCGCCTTTCTCCTGACAACCCTGGCAGGGCGGAGCATTCCACAGACCCCAGGAACTCTAGGAGCATAGGGATGGGTGCTAAGGCCCTGGAGGCTCTCTGCTGAACCTCCCTGGGGAAAGGCACCCTTTCCACTGCTGTGACTTCAACATGGTTTGAGAGTGCCCCCCAGGGTTTCATTTGTTGAACTTTAATCTCCATTGGGAGGTATTTCTAGGTTGGAATCTTAAACCAGTTGTGGTGTTTAGAGCTGGGGCCTTTGGCAGGTGACCAAGATTAGGTAAGGTCATTAGGGTGAACATCCATCATTGCATCCTGATGGCTTTATAAGAAGGCGATGTGGGTGGGGAGTGGAGGTGGGGGGTGGGGGAGTGGTTGGAGGAGTGAAATTGATCAAATTATGTTTTTGTGTGTATGAATGTGCCACAACGAAACCCACAGTCCTGTATAACAAATACGCGCCAATAAAATATAAATAAATTAAAAAGAGGAGGGAGAGAGACTAGAGGAGACACACATGCACACCCACACACCCTGTCCCATGCCATGTGAGGCCATCATCAGATGCAGAACCATGGGGCCTGCAAGATCTTGGGTTTGAACCTTTAGAACCATGAGCCAGAATAAACCTCTCTTTCTTGTAACTTACCCAGCCTGGCACTGTCATTACCAACAGAAAACCAATTAATGCATCCTCCCTCCCACAAGTTCTCAGGCTGTGACTCCCCCAGGAAAATCAGATCTTTGTGTAAATAAAGAATCTTTAGGTGTGGAAAAGACAGAGGCCCTTGGATTTGAACCCCAGGGGAGGCCTGCCTGCTCCCACCTCCCTGCATCACATGGGAACACCTGGAGTATCCCCAGAGTCAGGCTCTACCACACCCGCCTTGTGCCTCTATAAATGCTTCCTTCAGCCAGCCTTATTCAGGTGTGTCAATCATCAGGCGAGGAAGGAAGTCCCCTGCTAGCATTTTGAGAAAGCCAGCGCTGGGACCCTCAGCAAAGAATGGAATGCACTGTCTCCAGAAGAATGTGCCACAAGAATGTGCCCTAACCCTAACCCTAACCCTAACCCTAACCCTACCTTCCTCAAACTGGAAGAGGCCCTGCATGTTCATCACATAGTGGACCCCTCTGGCTATATCCTAGGCAGGCAAGGTACCTCAGGAAGCCAATCCCAACACTGGCCTTCAAGAGGTCCCTCCTATATGGAATTCAGCCCTCAGGGATCTAGTCTGAAAAGGCACAGCAGGACAAAGCAAGATGGAGCAGAACTTGGACACTGGAGGCCAAGACCAACCATGCTGCACAAGTTGCAGAGCTGGTGGAGGACAAAGTCTAGAGTGTGCTGCCTCCCCTTCACCAAATTAAGTCATGCTTAATGGGCCATTTAGAGCAATTATGAAGGGGAAATAAAGACCCAAAAGGCCACTTGCTGAGTCCTGAGGGGGAGAAGGGAATCTTTGTGCGGATGCCATTTGTAGGTAACAGCTTATGTAATATGATGCTTGGGGGGAGCTCTAAAAAAGCCAAACTGCCTGGGTTCAAACCCTGCTCCTACCCATGGTTAGCTGTGTGATTGTGAACATGATACTTTGCCTCTCTGTTCCTCAATGAATTTTCTGTAAAATGGGAATGACAGCAGTTCCTACTGATGGGGTGGTAGTGAGGCTTTGACAAGCAAACATATGCAGGGTCCTTAGACCATGTCTGGTACTTACTGTGTTTGGTTACCATGAAGTTGACAGTTTGCCTAGGACCTTCTGGCTGATGCCTGTTGTCCCAGCATGATTCTTAATATTCTCCCTTTCACTCAAAAGTGTCCATAATGGACAGGACAATATATTAAAAGGCCAACTAGCTCTTTGTTATGTCTACCTGGTTATCCCTCCGCTTCATGGCTGCTTCTCTGAGAATGAGCAGGCTCAGGTTCCCAATGAAGCCCCAGACATAGCTCTTCCCAGGCCACCAGTTGTCCATGCCATGAACCCAGTTTTTCCTTCCTTCCTTTTTTACTTGGCCTCCTCCCCACTCCCTCTTCTCCCACAGTCATCCTCCACTTTTCTGCCTTTTCCCTGTCGCTGCCTTATGGCCCAGGGATCACACACAGGTACTTTTCGGCTTACTTGAGGGCTCCCCCTGACCCTAATACTCCAATGGATACTTTCTGGTTCTCCCACTGAATGGTGCCTGATCAAATTGCTCAGAGAGGCAAGAAACAATTTAAGATGTCAAAGAAATGACTTAACCACTAGATGGATGAGTAGAAACAATGTGCTGTTTTGTGTGTGATGTGTGTGTGTGTGTGTGTGTGTGTGTCTTGTGTGTTGTGTTAGGGGAAGAAGTTTGAAGTGGTCCATCCAGTGCCAGAACCTCTGTCTATAAAGCTGTGCTATCAGAGAGCCTGGAGGCTGTTCTCCAGGACGGCTGCCCCTCACGTGTAGCTAGAGAAGGCAAAACCCAAGGGTTGGGAGCTTCAGGATTTAGGCCCATTTCTATTACTCACTAATGACTAACAAAAGACCATGATTTTCCAAAGCTTCAAGAGAGCAGACTTGTCCCTAGAACACTATGATTTTGACACTGTAAGAAGCTCAGGACCTGCTCATAGGCTTCTAAAACAGCAATTCCATACTATTCTGCAATTCCACACTGTTCCATACAAAACTGCATCTTTTAGCCTGTTTGGGAGGAAATAGGAGGGAACCAGGGGGTGGGAAAACAGATCAACTGAACTAATTCTCACCAAGGGAGAGAGAGCAACTGGGTCCCTGTGCATTACAAAAGAAGATGCATTCATTCTGATGGGAGAAAAGCGAGGGGTGATATGAGCTCAGTGACTGTCTTGCCAGTCCCTGGGGACCTGGGGACCCCCCTCCATAATGCCTCCCTCGGCTCAGCTCCTTTCAGCATCTTGCCAGCACCCAGGTGGCTGCAGTTTCCATCCCCCTTCCCCATAGCAGGCTCAGCAAGCCATCACAACAAGGGCCTAGAAGGCAGGAGTGACAGCTGCTTTAGTTCCTGTCCCAGTGCTGGGGTCCATCCACAGGATGACATGTCTCTAACCTACTGCACCTGACCCTGTACCCGGGGATCCATCTGTACTGGTGGTATCACCAGTCACTCAAGCAGTGGAACCCAAGTCTCCGTCGTCATGAGTCTCCTCCTCTACTCTCACCCCCAACATTTATTTAGTTACCAGATCAGGTCTGTTCCATCTTTCCCTAGGTTCAGATCCCTATCCTATCACTTATTTGCTGCTTAACCTTTCCGACTCACAGTTTCCTCCTCTACAATATAAAGACAATAATCACAATCTCCTCAGAAGGTTGTTTGGGGATCATTAAATCCCTGACCACAGGCTCTGACATAGAACAGATGACTGCCCCTCCCATCTCTTACAGCAATGTCTCTTGTGGAGCCCCTTCTGCTCTATCTCTACCAGCCCTGCTTAGCCTCACAAGGTCACCTTCCCAGTTAACGCCTCCTGCAACTTCCCTTCTGTAGCACCTCTCAGATATAGACTGCCACAGATCACAGTGCTCCTGAGCCCAGCTCCAATAACGTCTTTTCTCCTCTCAGAAACCATGAA